>NW_027552073.1:0-47500 GCF_045843805.1 Urocitellus parryii | reverse complement strand
GTTGCTTCGTCCTAAGATTACATATTCAAACTCAACCCTGTTGAAAATATCTTAATCCTATCACTCACTTTATACTTTGACTGATTTCCCAATGTCTCTATTGATATCTGCTTTCCTATATAATTTCCCATATTCATTATTGTGACTGACTCTTCACATGTGCTGACATTTACATCTACTCTCTAACTGACACCCTACTGCTAAAGAACTTTTGGTCCAAATGTTATACTCACTCTTCTTCCTAAACCTACTGACTCTCTTCCTAATCCTACCTACTATCCCTTTTTGACTGGATGTTCTCTTCCACATTCAATCATCCAAGGTACAAGGTCTTATGCCATTGTATATCAATTTATCTGAGACAGCTGTGCAGAATGTAATTCCAAGCTAAGTATCCCAGTCAAGGGCCCAATGCCCTTCTGGGCTTCAAAGCTTACTTAGATTTCTGTTTTCATACATATACTTCACCTATATATTATTATAAATATCGCAGGTTCCCAATACCATTCTTCATCCAGTAGAATGATTCCTAACCCAAATCCAACATGTTCTTACCCCTAACCATACACTGTTCCCTCAATCCAACTTTACAGAAGAGCAGGGACAGAGTTGGTCTTACAATAGAGGAATGTAGGGGATCTTCCACGTGCTGAGAACTCAAAGGTCCATGCAGAAATGATGCCTGGAGAAGATGTAGGCAGCTCTGAAGGACATGAGAGAGCAAAAGTCATCTTCCATGGCAAACAACCTGGTCAGGATGAAGGGTTGTGTCTGAATGAGCCGCACTCTTCTTAATGTAGACAAGATGGACCAAACCAGGCCTGTGTGGAAAGCTGTTCCTGGGTGCCTATGGAGGATATACCATTCTAACTTGTGAAAGTGTCACAGGAAGCAGGGGCAGCCTCCATCTCATAGGACCCTTGGAAGCAACTGTTAGGACAACTTGGTTGCTAAGGCAGTGACCTCATTCAGTTCCTGAAGGAAGTGACCTCACCTCACTTCTTTTGTGATGGAACTCTCTGAACTTGGCAACAAGGAAGCCAGGCACCCAGAGCCAGTTTCAGTCCCAGTCCCAGTGGGCTCACTTGTTTGCATTTACCAAGGACAGAGTCAGTCTTTCTTGGTACCTACTGATGTGAGGATGACCAAATGCCAGGAAAACTCTGAAGAGGGCACTTTTCCGAGAAAGCAGGTAGTGAGTGGCTCACGGGTGGCTCCTGACAACTTCATTGAGTAGGCCAAGGAGGCCAGATCTGAGAGAGGACGGGCCATTTAGGGGAACATTGTATGGCCCACCAGTCAGAAGACACTCCGGATAGTCACAGACCTACTTGGGGGAAGGAGGTGCCTTAGTGGGTGTGGGTGTGAGTTTACGGTTTTGTCTCATGTTCTGAGAATAGGTAGGAAAGGCAGTTTGTTTGGTTTGGAGTGGACTGTTTCTAGTAAGTCGTTGGACAAGGCGAGTGTTTCTATGTCTGTGTATCCCACTGTATCCCTGGTTGTAGACATTGGAAAAGAGAATGAATCAATGGATGCATCCTGTCTAGTAGAAAACTTTCCAGCATTCATCCTTTCCAATTTATGAATGGACTGGGGCTTGCCTTATCTATGGGCAACACCTACTATCTTGCTAAGTTCCTGTTTTCTTCCTGAATTCTGGCCACTCTCCAGAATAGGCTCATGGTTTTGTGTCCAAGATATGTACCACCTCCCAGCTCTATGACATGGCCATGCACTGGATAACTGAAGGGAATGGCAAGCATCTCAGAAAACTCAGATATCAGTGTGACCAGTAAAGTGTCAGTGGAGAAACCCTGCTTTGGGCCTTTTGCTTACCTATTGTTCTGTTGCCCTGAGTGTCAGGAAGGTCTTTGCCTCAGGCCACCCCTTTGTGAAGCCTGAAGTAAACAGTTTTCAAATGGAAATGAAGGGGCATCACCTGTGGCTTTTGGCTTAATTCCTGTGCAAAGGGATGTGTGTGAATCAGCCTCTTGGCCCTGTGTGAGGCTGTGGCTTAGAGTCTCAGCACCTGATGGATTAAAGAAAGATCCCATGTGTGCATCCAAAGCCAAAATGGCAAAAAGAGCAGTCATTGTGGATGAAGTCTCTCGCTTTCCTCTGGAAAGTTCCTGACCTCCATCAAGTGAGAATAGGGATCCTTTGGGTCAAATGAGTTCTTCAAAGCCCTGCAGAGGCTAGCCCATAGGTTCTTGGGTTTTCTCATGTCTCCAATTCACACAAAGAATCTATACCCGAAAGTCAGTAGGCCTCAAATTGGAGGAGCAGAGCAGTATTAATGGCAGGCCTATTTGATCAATCCTGGGTCACAGGAAGAGTGTCCAGGCCACCCAGACATTAGGCAAATGAGGGGCAAGGGAGCTTATTCTAGACGCTGTCTTGGGCTGCCCCCTCATGGAAACCTCCAGCAAGAGGTTGTGATGAGTGCCTATATGGAAGAAGATGAGGGCCATGTGGCAGTGTTTTGGTTTGAATTGTGGTCATTTCTGTGGCGGTTGGAAGGGATGACTTGGTCCACCTGGTCTTGAACTCTGGCGTGATTCCCCTCAGAGACTGAGTTCTGGAACTGAACTCAGAGAAGAATTGCCATGAATTGTGTTGGGATTTTAGGAGGCCACGCATGAGAGTTGCCCTTGGAAACTGAGATCTAGGCCCAGGGTGGCTTTCCACAGAGCACTGGGAATCTCAGCCAGGATATCACATGATTTTATTCTTAAAGACCTGGCAGCCATAATTGAGAGTCAAAACACACATGGACCTCACATTGTAGACCTCAATGGGCCTGGCTTGATGTGACCTTTTGGCCACTCTTGGGAAGCCTTGCCTCTGAGTGTTTCTCCAGAGCTTTCATTGAAATGAGCTTCCTCACCATTTAGTGGTTCCTGAATGAATAGAAACCCACAGTGCCTCCAAGTTCATCCTTGAAAAATGGCTTGATAAATACCATGAAATTTTTGAAATTCCCATGACCAGGTGGCACTGGAGAACCTTTGGATGTCCTGTTGCTGATCATGAGTGTACCAGACAGTGCCTTGATTGACTGGGTTTCATGAAAATGGTGTAGAACAGAGATGCCAGTAAGTTGGAGCCTGCGGATTAGTGGGCCTAGAGCAGTGGTGTGCAGGTGTGTGATAAAACATGTGTGGTGGGGCCATGTGGATCTGCCATTGGCTTCCACATGGCTTGTGACTGACACGGTGAAGCCAGCAGACCCTTATATGTAAAGGCATCTTGTTATATGGAGAGGTTTCCGGGCAATGTTCAGAAACAGGTTGCTATGGTCAAGGGGGCAAGCTCTGTGGGATAGAAGCCTGGTTGGTGCATTGTCCTCGGACCCTGAGTCAGCACACGTGACAGTACTCCCTCCAGAACTGTGTCCCAGTTGAACTCCTTGTATTTCATGAAGCAAATAGGAAACTCCCAGTGAAGCAGCAAGAAACACCAGGAAAAGTGGAGGATGACCAAATGGCCTCACAGTCCACACGGGGAAACACTTAGACCCCAGTGGCCACAGTTGACCTACAAAGAGAGAATTCAGCACTGCTGCCTCATGTTCACTGGAAAATCAGAAACCATGTCCTCCAGGCTACATAGATGCAGACCAAGCTTTGATGGTCTCACTACAAAGGAAGATAAAGCTCCTGACAACAACATATATTTCAAGGGTCCAACCTCAGAGGCAGTTTCCCAAGAAGTCTTTAGGCCAGCAGAGCTCCATGTTTGTGGAGTGTTTACCCTGTCCCTTACTTATGGAAACTCCTCTACCACCTCCAAGGTTGTGAACTCCTGAGCATTTTCCATTGTATATATGTATTCACAGATTTTCTAACTCTTTTCTTCAAATTGTGTCTTACTCGGGGCAAAGGTAATGTCAAGGCATTGTTCTTGACGAGAGTGGGAAGATTTTTGTGTAGCACAGAATTGCATACACATTGGATTCATTTTCCTCTTTTCCATTCAAAATACTGAATCCCTGACACTAACCCATACCCTCCTGGACTCTGATTACCAATCCTGATATGATGGAGGAAAATAACCCAAACAGAATAGCAATACATGCAGTTCAGAGGAGGCATGGTGTCTAATTGGACTTTCCTTTGGCATTATAAAGGCTAGGTGTTATAAATCTAGTCCAATTTAAGAGAAGTAGTTCTCCATTTGTTTGTAAAGTTAACCAATATGTGAATTCCTGTCTCCCTTTCTCTGTAGACTGTTCAGCACATGTATATTTACGTGCACATATAGAATCCTACCTGGTATCCCATGTACATTCTTGTGAGGTGGCTGACATGGCAGATACAAATTGTGAGAAGAGATCACTCCTCCTAAATGCTGTTGGAACTGAAAATTCAACCTATGGGTGAGCTTTCTACTTGAACAACATGATACATAAATCCATGTTCAGTAAATTAAATATTTTTGGATCTGTGGATGATGTATATTTCATGATGAATTTTGATTGGCGTATATATTTCTACTTTTTAAAGTCTCTGTGTGTTTTTATGTTTGAATGTATATATATATATATATATATATATATATATATATATATATATATATACATATACACACACACACACACACACACACACACTCTCTCCAGATTTTTCAAAGTATGAAATATATGTGTCTTATTATACACTCCCTAAATTCATTCATGTTCATGTATGTGGATTTATAATCATCTTTTCAAAAGATTATTCTCAGAAATATTCATCCACCTGAAATACACATTTGTTTCCTAGTGAATGGTGCTTAGAAATCCTAATATTTCTACTGTAACTGACCGAGTTTCGCATCAATGCAAGCAGATTCCTATGATACATGATGTGTATTTTGACGTTTCTTTTTTTTCGACACTGGTACATCACTATTTCTTCAGTTGATGCACATCATAAGATATATATTTCATCCACAATTTTCACAAATTTCCAGGCATTTGGTTCACTTTCAATCACTTCCTGCTTCAGAACACATGTACTCCTGTATATTTCTGGACTGGTCTTTTCATGAGACTTCTTTCCAAACACATTATTTTTGATTTCCATAATCACTTTTCAAGCAAATCTCACACAGCCTTCATGGTAAACCATAACCCTAATATAATCATTAGATATATAACTGGTTGGAATGAATGATTGTGTATCAATATTAGATTTCCTATATATTTTCAGGTATCAGTTCAATCCATTATGTAAATCGGAACCAGTTCTATTATTTATTCACAGTATGGTCTATTCATGCATTATCTCTATATTCATAGACACAGGGTACACCTATTGGTGCCCCCAAATACTAATCAATACGTCTTCAAGATATTGCTCCCAGAAATGGTGGAAGAAATACTCATGTCACCTGATCTACATATACATTTTATCACAGTGATATTCTGGACACATAATGCAAAGTTCACACTTATGATTGTTCCAAAGTCTAAATGGAAAGTGAGCATGTATTACTAAAAACATCCTTGTCCAGATGCCTGATGCTCTCAAATGTCAATCCTATCGGTGACTACACAGTTGCTTCGTCCTAAGATTACATATTCAAACTCAACCCTGTTGAAAATATCTAATCCTATCACTCACTTTATACTTTGACTGATTTCCCAATGTCTCTATTGATATCTGCTTTCCTATATAATTTCCCATATTCATTATTGTGACTGACTCTTCACATGTGCTGACATTTACATCTACTCTCTAACTGACACCCTACTGCTAAAGAACTTTTGGTCCAAATGTTATACTCACTCTTCTTCCTAAACCTACTGACTCTCTTCCTAATCCTACCTACTATCCCTTTTTGACTGGATGTTCTCTTCCACATTCAATCATCCAAGGTACAAGGTCTTATGCCATTGTATATCAATTTATCTGAGACAGCTGTGCAGAATGTAATTCCAAGCTAAGTATCCCAGTCAAGGGCCCAATGCCCTTCTGGGCTTCAAAGCTTACTTAGATTTCTGTTTTCATACATATACTTCACCTATATATTATTATAAATATCGCAGGTTCCCAATACCATTCTTCATCCAGTAGAATGATTCCTAACCCAAATCCAACATGTTCTTACCCCTAACCATACACTGTTCCCTCAATCCAACTTTACAGAAGAGCAGGGACAGAGTTGGTCTTACAATAGAGGAATGTAGGGGATCTTCCACGTGCTGAGAACTCAAAGGTCCATGCAGAAATGATGCCTGGAGAAGATGTAGGCAGCTCTGAAGGACATGAGAGAGCAAAAGTCATCTTCCATGGCAAACAACCTGGTCAGGATGAAGGGTTGTGTCCGAATGAGCCGCACTCTTCTTAATGTAGACAAGATGGACCAAACCAGGCCTGTGTGGAAAGCTGTTCCTGGGTGCCTATGGAGGATATACCATTCTAACTTGTGAAAGTGTCACAGGAAGCAGGGGCAGCCTCCATCTCATAGGACCCTTGGAAGCAACTGTTAGGACAACTTGGTTGCTAAGGCAGTGACCTCATTCAGTTCCTGAAGGAAGTGACCTCACCTCACTTCTTTTGTGATGGAACTCTCTGAACTTGGCAACAAGGAAGCCAGGCACCCAGAGCCAGTTTCAGTCCCAGTCCCAGTGGGCTCACTTGTTTGCATTTACCAAGGACAGAGTCAGTCTTTCTTGGTACCTACTGATGTGAGGATGACCAAATGCCAGGAAAACTCTGAAGAGGGCACTTTTCCGAGAAAGCAGGTAGTGAGTGGCTCACGGGTGGCTCCTGACAACTTCATTGAGTAGGCCAAGGAGGCCAGATCTGAGAGAGGACGGGCCATTTAGGGGAACATTGTATGGCCCACCAGTCAGAAGACACTCCGGATAGTCACAGACCTACTTGGGGGAAGGAGGTGCCTTAGTGGGTGTGGGTGTGAGTTTACGGTTTTGTCTCATGTTCTGAGAATAGGTAGGAAAGGCAGTTTGTTTGGTTTGGAGTGGACTGTTTCTAGTAAGTCGTTGGACAAGGCGAGTGTTTCTATGTCTGTGTATCCCACTGTATCCCTGGTTGTAGACATTGGAAAAGAGAATGAATCAATGGATGCATCCTGTCTAGTAGAAAACTTTCCAGCATTCATCCTTTCCAATTTATGAATGGACTGGGGCTTGCCTTATCTATGGGCAACACCTACTATCTTGCTAAGTTCCTGTTTTCTTCCTGAATTCTGGCCACTCTCCAGAATAGGCTCATGGTTTTGTGTCCAAGATATGTACCACCTCCCAGCTCTATGACATGGCCATGCACTGGATAACTGAAGGGAATGGCAAGCATCTCAGAAAACTCAGATATCAGTGTGACCAGTAAAGTGTCAGTGGAGAAACCCTGCTTTGGGCCTTTTGCTTACCTATTGTTCTGTTGCCCTGAGTGTCAGGAAGGTCTTTGCCTCAGGCCACCCCTTTGTGAAGCCTGAAGTAAACAGTTTTCAAATGGAAATGAAGGGGCATCACCTGTGGCTTTTGGCTTAATTCCTGTGCAAAGGGATGTGTGTGAATCAGCCTCTTGGCCCTGTGTGAGGCTGTGGCTTAGAGTCTCAGCACCTGATGGATTAAAGAAAGATCCCATGTGTGCATCCAAAGCCAAAATGGCAAAAAGAGCAGTCATTGTGGATGAAGTCTCTCGCTTTCCTCTGGAAAGTTCCTGACCTCCATCAAGTGAGAATAGGGATCCTTTGGGTCAAATGAGTTCTTCAAAGCCCTGCAGAGGCTAGCCCATAGGTTCTTGGGTTTTCTCATGTCTCCAATTCACACAAAGAATCTATACCCGAAAGTCAGTAGGCCTCAAATTGGAGGAGCAGAGCAGTATTAATGGCAGGCCTATTTGATCAATCCTGGGTCACAGGAAGAGTGTCCAGGCCACCCAGACATTAGGCAAATGAGGGGCAAGGGAGCTTATTCTAGACGCTGTCTTGGGCTGCCCCCTCATGGAAACCTCCAGCAAGAGGTTGTGATGAGTGCCTATATGGAAGAAGATGAGGGCCATGTGGCAGTGTTTTGGTTTGAATTGTGGTCATTTCTGTGGCGGTTGGAAGGGATGACTTGGTCCACCTGGTCTTGAACTCTGGCGTGATTCCCCTCAGAGACTGAGTTCTGGAACTGAACTCAGAGAAGAATTGCCATGAATTGTGTTGGGATTTTAGGAGGCCACGCATGAGAGTTGCCCTTGGAAACTGAGATCTAGGCCCAGGGTGGCTTTCCACAGAGCACTGGGAATCTCAGCCAGGATATCACATGATTTTATTCTTAAAGACCTGGCAGCCATAATTGAGAGTCAAAACACACATGGACCTCACATTGTAGACCTCAATGGGCCTGGCTTGATGTGACCTTTTGGCCACTCTTGGGAAGCCTTGCCTCTGAGTGTTTCTCCAGAGCTTTCATTGAAATGAGCTTCCTCACCATTTAGTGGTTCCTGAATGAATAGAAACCCACAGTGCCTCCAAGTTCATCCTTGAAAAATGGCTTGATAAATACCATGAAATTTTTGAAATTCCCATGACCAGGTGGCACTGGAGAACCTTTGGATGTCCTGTTGCTGATCATGAGTGTACCAGACAGTGCCTTGATTGACTGGGTTTCATGAAAATGGTGTAGAACAGAGATGCCAGTAAGTTGGAGCCTGCGGATTAGTGGGCCTAGAGCAGTGGTGTGCAGGTGTGTGATAAAACATCTGTGGTGGGGCCATGTGGATCTGCCATTGGCTTCCACATGGCTTGTGACTGACACGGTGAAGCCAGCAGACCCTTATATGTAAAGGCATCTTGTTATATGGAGAGGTTCAGAAACAGGTTGCTATGGTCAAGGGGGCAAGCTCTGTGGGATAGAAGCCTGGTTGGTGCATTGTCCTCGGACCCTGAGTCAGCACACGTGACAGTACTCCCTCCAGAACTGTGTCCCAGTTGAACTCCTTGTATTTCATGAAGCAAATAGGAAACTCCCAGTGAAGCAGCAAGAAACACCAGGAAAAGTGGAGGATGACCAAATGGCCTCACAGTCCACACGGGGAAACACTTAGACCCCAGTGGCCACAGTTGACCTACAAAGAGAGAATTCAGCACTGCTGCCTCATGTTCACTGGAAAATCAGAAACCATGTCCTCCAGGCTACATAGATGCAGACCAAGCTTTGATGGTCTCACTACAAAGGAAGATAAAGCTCCTGACAACAACATATATTTCAAGGGTCCAACCTCAGAGGCAGTTTCCCAAGAAGTCTTTAGGCCAGCAGAGCTCCATGTTTGTGGAGTGTTTACCCTGTCCCTTACTTATGGAAACTCCTCTACCACCTCCAAGGTTGTGAACTCCTGAGCATTTTCCATTGTATATATGTATTCACAGATTTTCTAACTCTTTTCTTCAAATTGTGTCTTACTCGGGGCAAAGGTAATGTCAAGGCATTGTTCTTGACGAGAGTGGGAAGATTTTTGTGTAGCACAGAATTGCATACACATTGGATTCATTTTCCTATTTTCCATTCAAAATACTGAATCCCTGACACTAACCCATACCCTCCTGGACTCTGATTACCAATCCTGATATGATGGAGGAAAATAACCCAAACAGAATAGCAATACATGCAGTTCAGAGGAGGCATGGTGTCTAATTGGACTTTCCTTTGGCATTATAAAGGCTAGGTGTTATAAATCTAGTCCAATTTAAGAGAAGTAGTTCTCCATTTGTTTGTAAAGTTAACCAATATGTGAATTCCTGTCTCCCTTTCTCTGTAGACTGTTCAGCACATGTATATTTACGTGCACATATAGAATCCTACCTGGTATCCCATGTACATTCTTGTGAGGTGGCTGACATGGCAGATACAAATTGTGAGAAGAGATCACTCCTCCTAAATGCTGTTGGAACTGAAAATTCAACCTATGGGTGAGCTTTCTACTTGAACAACATGATACATAAATCCATGTTCAGTAAATTAAATATTTTTGGATCTGTGGATGATGTATATTTCATGATGAATTTTGATTGGCGTATATATTTCTACTTTTTAAAGTCTCTGTGTGTTTGTATGTTTGAATGTATATACATATATATATATATATATATACACACACACACACACACACACACACACACTCTCCAGATTTTTCAAAGTATGAAATATATGTGTCTTATTATACACTCCCTAAATTCATTCATGTTCATGTATGTGGATTTATAATCATCTTTTCAAAAGATTATTCTCAGAAATATTCATCCACCTGAAATACACATTTGTTTCCTAGTGAATGGTGCTTAGAAATCCTAATATTTCTACTGTAACTGACCGAGTTTCGCATCAATGCAAGCAGATTCCTATGATACATGATGTGTATTTTGACGTTTCTTTTTTTTCGACACTGGTACATCACTATTTCTTCAGTTGATGCACATCATAAGATATATATTTCATCCACAATTTTCACAAATTTCCAGGCATTTGGTTCACTTTCAATCACTTCCTGCTTCAGAACACATGTACTCCTGTATATTTCTGGACTGGTCTTTTCATGAGACTTCTTTCCAAACACATTATTTTTGATTTCCATAATCACTTTTCAAGCAAATCTCACACAGCCTTCATGGTAAACCATAACCCTAATATAATCATTAGATATATAACTGGTTGGAATGAATGATTGTGTATCAATATTAGATTTCCTATATATTTTCAGGTATCAGTTCAATCCATTATGTAAATCGGAACCAGTTCTATTATTTATTCACAGTATGGTCTATTCATGCATTATCTCTATATTCATAGACACAGGGTACACCTATTGGTGCCCCCAAATACTAATCAATACGTCTTCAAGATATTGCTCCCAGAAATGGTGGAAGAAATACTCATGTCACCTGATCTACATATACATTTTATCACAGTGATATTCTGGACACATAATGCAAAGTTCACACTTATGATTGTTCCAAAGTCTAAATGGAAAGTGAGCATGTATTACTAAAAACATCCTTGTCCAGATGCCTGATGCTCTCAAATGTCAATCCTATCGGTGACTACACAGTTGCTTCGTCCTAAGATTACATATTCAAACTCAACCCTGTTGAAAATATCTAATCCTATCACTCACTTTATACTTTGACTGATTTCCCAATGTCTCTATTGATATCTGCTTTCCTATATAATTTCCCATATTCATTATTGTGACTGACTCTTCACATGTGCTGACATTTACATCTACTCTCTAACTGACACCCTACTGCTAAAGAACTTTTGGTCCAAATGTTATACTCACTCTTCTTCCTAAACCTACTGACTCTCTTCCTAATCCTACCTACTATCCCTTTTTGACTGGATGTTCTCTTCCACATTCAATCATCCAAGGTACAAGGTCTTATGCCATTGTATATCAATTTATCTGAGACAGCTGTGCAGAATGTAATTCCAAGCTAAGTATCCCAGTCAAGGGCCCAATGCCCTTCTGGGCTTCAAAGCTTACTTAGATTTCTGTTTTCATACATATACTTCACCTATATATTATTATAAATATCGCAGGTTCCCAATACCATTCTTCATCCAGTAGAATGATTCCTAACCCAAATCCAACATGTTCTTACCCCTAACCATACACTGTTCCCTCAATCCAACTTTACAGAAGAGCAGGGACAGAGTTGGTCTTACAATAGAGGAATGTAGGGGATCTTCCACGTGCTGAGAACTCAAAGGTCCATGCAGAAATGATGCCTGGAGAAGATGTAGGCAGCTCTGAAGGACATGAGAGAGCAAAAGTCATCTTCCATGGCAAACAACCTGGTCAGGATGAAGGGTTGTGTCTGAATGAGCCGCACTCTTCTTAATGTAGACAAGATGGACCAAACCAGGCCTGTGTGGAAAGCTGTTCCTGGGTGCCTATGGAGGATATACCATTCTAACTTGTGAAAGTGTCACAGGAAGCAGGGGCAGCCTCCATCTCATAGGACCCTTGGAAGCAACTGTTAGGACAACTTGGTTGCTAAGGCAGTGACCTCATTCAGTTCCTGAAGGAAGTGACCTCACCTCACTTCTTTTGTGATGGAACTCTCTGAACTTGGCAACAAGGAAGCCAGGCACCCAGAGCCAGTTTCAGTCCCAGTCCCAGTGGGCTCACTTGTTTGCATTTACCAAGGACAGAGTCAGTCTTTCTTGGTACCTACTGATGTGAGGATGACCAAATGCCAGGAAAACTCTGAAGAGGGCACTTTTCCGAGAAAGCAGGTAGTGAGTGGCTCACGGGTGGCTCCTGACAACTTCATTGAGTAGGCCAAGGAGGCCAGATCTGAGAGAGGACGGGCCATTTAGGGGAACATTGTATGGCCCACCAGTCAGAAGACACTCCGGATAGTCACAGACCTACTTGGGGGAAGGAGGTGCCTTAGTGGGTGTGGGTGTGAGTTTATGGTTTTGTCTCATGTTCTGAGAATAGGTAGGAAAGGCAGTTTGTTTGGTTTGGAGTGGACTGTTTCTAGTAAGTCGTTGGACAAGGCGAGTGTTTCTATGTCTGTGTATCCCACTGTATCCCTGGTTGTAGACATTGGAAAAGAGAATGAATCAATGGATGCATCCTGTCTAGTAGAAAACTTTCCAGCATTCATCCTTTCCAATTTATGAATGGACTGGGGCTTGCCTTATCTATGGGCAACACCTACTATCTTGCTAAGTTCCTGTTTTCTTCCTGAATTCTGGCCACTCTCCAGAATAGGCTCATGGTTTTGTGTCCAAGATATGTACCACCTCCCAGCTCTATGACATGGCCATGCACTGGATAACTGAAGGGAATGGCAAGCATCTCAGAAAACTCAGATATCAGTGTGACCAGTAAAGTGTCAGTGGAGAAACCCTGCTTTGGGCCTTTTGCTTACCTATTGTTCTGTTGCCCTGAGTGTCAGGAAGGTCTTTGCCTCAGGCCACCCCTTTGTGAAGCCTGAAGTAAACAGTTTTCAAATGGAAATGAAGGGGCATCACCTGTGGCTTTTGGCTTAATTCCTGTGCAAAGGGATGTGTGTGAATCAGCCTCTTGGCCCTGTGTGAGGCTGTGGCTTAGAGTCTCAGCACCTGATGGATTAAAGAAAGATCCCATGTGTGCATCCAAAGCCAAAATGGCAAAAAGAGCAGTCATTGTGGATGAAGTCTCTCGCTTTCCTCTGGAAAGTTCCTGACCTCCATCAAGTGAGAATAGGGATCCTTTGGGTCAAATGAGTTCTTCAAAGCCCTGCAGAGGCTAGCCCATAGGTTCTTGGGTTTTCTCATGTCTCCAATTCACACAAAGAATCTATACCCGAAAGTCAGTAGGCCTCAAATTGGAGGAGCAGAGCAGTATTAATGGCAGGCCTATTTGATCAATCCTGGGTCACAGGAAGAGTGTCCAGGCCACCCAGACATTAGGCAAATGAGGGGCAAGGGAGCTTATTCTAGACGCTGTCTTGGGCTGCCCCCTCATGGAAACCTCCAGCAAGAGGTTGTGATGAGTGCCTATATGGAAGAAGATGAGGGCCATGTGGCAGTGTTTTGGTTTGAATTGTGGTCATTTCTGTGGCGGTTGGAAGGGATGACTTGGTCCACCTGGTCTTGAACTCTGGCGTGATTCCCCTCAGAGACTGAGTTCTGGAACTGAACTCAGAGAAGAATTGCCATGAATTGTGTTGGGATTTTAGGAGGCCACGCATGAGAGTTGCCCTTGGAAACTGAGATCTAGGCCCAGGGTGGCTTTCCACAGAGCACTGGGAATCTCAGCCAGGATATCACATGATTTTATTCTTAAAGACCTGGCAGCCATAATTGAGAGTCAAAACACACATGGACCTCACATTGTAGACCTCAATGGGCCTGGCTTGATGTGACCTTTTGGCCACTCTTGGGAAGCCTTGCCTCTGAGTGTTTCTCCAGAGCTTTCATTGAAATGAGCTTCCTCACCATTTAGTGGTTCCTGAATGAATAGAAACCCACAGTGCCTCCAAGTTCATCCTTGAAAAATGGCTTGATAAATACCATGAAATTTTTGAAATTCCCATGACCAGGTGGCACTGGAGAACCTTTGGATGTCCTGTTGCTGATCATGAGTGTACCAGACAGTGCCTTGATTGACTGGGTTTCATGAAAATGGTGTAGAACAGAGATGCCAGTAAGTTGGAGCCTGCGGATTAGTGGGCCTAGAGCAGTGGTGTGCAGGTGTGTGATAAAACATGTGTGGTGGGGCCATGTGGATCTGCCATTGGCTTCCACATGGCTTGTGACTGACACGGTGAAGCCAGCAGACCCTTATATGTAAAGGCATCTTGTTATATGGAGAGGTTTCCGGGCAATGTTCAGAAACAGGTTGCTATGGTCAAGGGGGCAAGCTCTGTGGGATAGAAGCCTGGTTGGTGCATTGTCCTCGGACCCTGAGTCAGCACACGTGACAGTACTCCCTCCAGAACTGTGTCCCAGTTGAACTCCTTGTATTTCATGAAGCAAATAGGAAACTCCCAGTGAAGCAGCAAGAAACACCAGGAAAAGTGGAGGATGACCAAATGGCCTCACAGTCCACACGGGGAAACACTTAGACCCCAGTGGCCACAGTTGACCTACAAAGAGAGAATTCATCACTGCTGCCTCATGTTCACTGGAAAATCAGAAACCATGTCCTCCAGGCTACATAGATGCAGACCAAGCTTTGATGGTCTCACTACAAAGGAAGATAAAGCTCCTGACAACAACATATATTTCAAGGGTCCAACCTCAGAGGCAGTTTCCCAAGAAGTCTTTAGGCCAGCAGAGCTCCATGTTTGTGGAGTGTTTACCCTGTCCCTTACTTATGGAAACTCCTCTACCACCTCCAAGGTTGTGAACTCCTGAGCATTTTCCATTGTATATATGTATTCACAGATTTTCTAACTCTTTTCTTCAAATTGTGTCTTACTCGGGGCAAAGGTAATGTCAAGGCATTGTTCTTGACGAGAGTGGGAAGATTTTTGTGTAGCACAGAATTGCATACACATTGGATTCATTTTCCTATTTTCCATTCAAAATACTGAATCCCTGACACTAACCCATACCCTCCTGGACTCTGATTACCAATCCTGATATGATGGAGGAAAATAACCCAAACAGAATAGCAATACATGCAGTTCAGAGGAGGCATGGTGTCTAATTGGACTTTCCTTTGGCATTATAAAGGCTAGGTGTTATAAATCTAGTCCAATTTAAGAGAAGTAGTTCTCCATTTGTTTGTAAAGTTAACCAATATGTGAATTCCTGTCTCCCTTTCTCTGTAGACTGTTCAGCACATGTATATTTACGTGCACATATAGAATCCTACCTGGTATCCCATGTACATTCTTGTGAGGTGGCTGACATGGCAGATACAAATTGTGAGAAGAGATCACTCCTCCTAAATGCTGTTGGAACTGAAAATTCAACCTATGGGTGAGCTTTCTACTTGAACAACATGATACATAAATCCATGTTCAGTAAATTAAATATTTTTGGATCTGTGGATGATGTATATTTCATGATGAATTTTGATTGGCGTATATATTTCTACTTTTTAAAGTCTCTGTGTGTTTGTATGTTTGAATGTATATACATATATATATATATATATATACACACACACACACACACACACACACACACTCTCCAGATTTTTCAAAGTATGAAATATATGTGTCTTATTATACACTCCCTAAATTCATTCATGTTCATGTATGTGGATTTATAATCATCTTTTCAAAAGATTATTCTCAGAAATATTCATCCACCTGAAATACACATTTGTTTCCTAGTGAATGGTGCTTAGAAATCCTAATATTTCTACTGTAACTGACCGAGTTTCGCATCAATGCAAGCAGATTCCTATGATACATGATGTGTATTTTGACGTTTCTTTTTTTTCGACACTGGTACATCACTATTTCTTCAGTTGATGCACATCATAAGATATATATTTCATCCACAATTTTCACAAATTTCCAGGCATTTGGTTCACTTTCAATCACTTCCTGCTTCAGAACACATGTACTCCTGTATATTTCTGGACTGGTCTTTTCATGAGACTTCTTTCCAAACACATTATTTTTGATTTCCATAATCACTTTTCAAGCAAATCTCACACAGCCTTCATGGTAAACCATAACCCTAATATAATCATTAGATATATAACTGGTTGGAATGAATGATTGTGTATCAATATTAGATTTCCTATATATTTTCAGGTATCAGTTCAATCCATTATGTAAATCGGAACCAGTTCTATTATTTATTCACAGTATGGTCTATTCATGCATTATCTCTATATTCATAGACACAGGGTACACCTATTGGTGCCCCCAAATACTAATCAATACGTCTTCAAGATATTGCTCCCAGAAATGGTGGAAGAAATACTCATGTCACCTGATCTACATATACATTTTATCACAGTGATATTCTGGACACATAATGCAAAGTTCACACTTATGATTGTTCCAAAGTCTAAATGGAAAGTGAGCATGTATTACTAAAAACATCCTTGTCCAGATGCCTGATGCTCTCAAATGTCAATCCTATCGGTGACTACACAGTTGCTTCGTCCTAAGATTACATATTCAAACTCAACCCTGTTGAAAATATCTAATCCTATCACTCACTTTATACTTTGACTGATTTCCCAATGTCTCTATTGATATCTGCTTTCCTATATAATTTCCCATATTCATTATTGTGACTGACTCTTCACATGTGCTGACATTTACATCTACTCTCTAACTGACACCCTACTGCTAAAGAACTTTTGGTCCAAATGTTATACTCACTCTTCTTCCTAAACCTACTGACTCTCTTCCTAATCCTACCTACTATCCCTTTTTGACTGGATGTTCTCTTCCACATTCAATCATCCAAGGTACAAGGTCTTATGCCATTGTATATCAATTTATCTGAGACAGCTGTGCAGAATGTAATTCCAAGCTAAGTATCCCAGTCAAGGGCCCAATGCCCTTCTGGGCTTCAAAGCTTACTTAGATTTCTGTTTTCATACATATACTTCACCTATATATTATTATAAATATCGCAGGTTCCCAATACCATTCTTCATCCAGTAGAATGATTCCTAACCCAAATCCAACATGTTCTTACCCCTAACCATACACTGTTCCCTCAATCCAACTTTACAGAAGAGCAGGGACAGAGTTGGTCTTACAATAGAGGAATGTAGGGGATCTTCCACGTGCTGAGAACTCAAAGGTCCATGCAGAAATGATGCCTGGAGAAGATGTAGGCAGCTCTGAAGGACATGAGAGAGCAAAAGTCATCTTCCATGGCAAACAACCTGGTCAGGATGAAGGGTTGTGTCTGAATGAGCCGCACTCTTCTTAATGTAGACAAGATGGACCAAACCAGGCCTGTGTGGAAAGCTGTTCCTGGGTGCCTATGGAGGATATACCATTCTAACTTGTGAAAGTGTCACAGGAAGCAGGGGCAGCCTCCATCTCATAGGACCCTTGGAAGCAACTGTTAGGACAACTTGGTTGCTAAGGCAGTGACCTCATTCAGTTCCTGAAGGAAGTGACCTCACCTCACTTCTTTTGTGATGGAACTCTCTGAACTTGGCAACAAGGAAGCCAGGCACCCAGAGCCAGTTTCAGTCCCAGTCCCAGTGGGCTCACTTGTTTGCATTTACCAAGGACAGAGTCAGTCTTTCTTGGTACCTACTGATGTGAGGATGACCAAATGCCAGGAAAACTCTGAAGAGGGCACTTTTCCGAGAAAGCAGGTAGTGAGTGGCTCACGGGTGGCTCCTGACAACTTCATTGAGTAGGCCAAGGAGGCCAGATCTGAGAGAGGACGGGCCATTTAGGGGAACATTGTATGGCCCACCAGTCAGAAGACACTCCGGATAGTCACAGACCTACTTGGGGGAAGGAGGTGCCTTAGTGGGTGTGGGTGTGAGTTTACGGTTTTGTCTCATGTTCTGAGAATAGGTAGGAAAGGCAGTTTGTTTGGTTTGGAGTGGACTGTTTCTAGTAAGTCGTTGGACAAGGCGAGTGTTTCTATGTCTGTGTATCCCACTGTATCCCTGGTTGTAGACATTGGAAAAGAGAATGAATCAATGGATGCATCCTGTCTAGTAGAAAACTTTCCAGCATTCATCCTTTCCAATTTATGAATGGACTGGGGCTTGCCTTATCTATGGGCAACACCTACTATCTTGCTAAGTTCCTGTTTTCTTCCTGAATTCTGGCCACTCTCCAGAATAGGCTCATGGTTTTGTGTCCAAGATATGTACCACCTCCCAGCTCTATGACATGGCCATGCACTGGATAACTGAAGGGAATGGCAAGCATCTCAGAAAACTCAGATATCAGTGTGACCAGTAAAGTGTCAGTGGAGAAACCCTGCTTTGGGCCTTTTGCTTACCTATTGTTCTGTTGCCCTGAGTGTCAGGAAGGTCTTTGCCTCAGGCCACCCCTTTGTGAAGCCTGAAGTAAACAGTTTTCAAATGGAAATGAAGGGGCATCACCTGTGGCTTTTGGCTTAATTCCTGTGCAAAGGGATGTGTGTGAATCAGCCTCTTGGCCCTGTGTGAGGCTGTGGCTTAGAGTCTCAGCACCTGATGGATTAAAGAAAGATCCCATGTGTGCATCCAAAGCCAAAATGGCAAAAAGAGCAGTCATTGTGGATGAAGTCTCTCGCTTTCCTCTGGAAAGTTCCTGACCTCCATCAAGTGAGAATAGGGATCCTTTGGGTCAAATGAGTTCTTCAAAGCCCTGCAGAGGCTAGCCCATAGGTTCTTGGGTTTTCTCATGTCTCCAATTCACACAAAGAATCTATACCCGAAAGTCAGTAGGCCTCAAATTGGAGGAGCAGAGCAGTATTAATGGCAGGCCTATTTGATCAATCCTGGGTCACAGGAAGAGTGTCCAGGCCACCCAGACATTAGGCAAATGAGGGGCAAGGGAGCTTATTCTAGACGCTGTCTTGGGCTGCCCCCTCATGGAAACCTCCAGCAAGAGGTTGTGATGAGTGCCTATATGGAAGAAGATGAGGGCCATGTGGCAGTGTTTTGGTTTGAATTGTGGTCATTTCTGTGGCGGTTGGAAGGGATGACTTGGTCCACCTGGTCTTGAACTCTGGCGTGATTCCCCTCAGAGACTGAGTTCTGGAACTGAACTCAGAGAAGAATTGCCATGAATTGTGTTGGGATTTTAGGAGGCCACGCATGAGAGTTGCCCTTGGAAACTGAGATCTAGGCCCAGGGTGGCTTTCCACAGAGCACTGGGAATCTCAGCCAGGATATCACATGATTTTATTCTTAAAGACCTGGCAGCCATAATTGAGAGTCAAAACACACATGGACCTCACATTGTAGACCTCAATGGGCCTGGCTTGATGTGACCTTTTGGCCACTCTTGGGAAGCCTTGCCTCTGAGTGTTTCTCCAGAGCTTTCATTGAAATGAGCTTCCTCACCATTTAGTGGTTCCTGAATGAATAGAAACCCACAGTGCCTCCAAGTTCATCCTTGAAAAATGGCTTGATAAATACCATGAAATTTTTGAAATTCCCATGACCAGGTGGCACTGGAGAACCTTTGGATGTCCTGTTGCTGATCATGAGTGTACCAGACAGTGCCTTGATTGACTGGGTTTCATGAAAATGGTGTAGAACAGAGATGCCAGTAAGTTGGAGCCTGCGGATTAGTGGGCCTAGAGCAGTGGTGTGCAGGTGTGTGATAAAACATGTGTGGTGGGGCCATGTGGATCTGCCATTGGCTTCCACATGGCTTGTGACTGACACGGTGAAGCCAGCAGACCCTTATATGTAAAGGCATCTTGTTATATGGAGAGGTTTCCGGGCAATGTTCAGAAACAGGTTGCTATGGTCAAGGGGGCAAGCTCTGTGGGATAGAAGCCTGGTTGGTGCATTGTCCTCGGACCCTGAGTCAGCACACGTGACAGTACTCCCTCCAGAACTGTGTCCCAGTTGAACTCCTTGTATTTCATGAAGCAAATAGGAAACTCCCAGTGAAGCAGCAAGAAACACCAGGAAAAGTGGAGGATGACCAAATGGCCTCACAGTCCACACGGGGAAACACTTAGACCCCAGTGGCCACAGTTGACCTACAAAGAGAGAATTCAGCACTGCTGCCTCATGTTCACTGGAAAATCAGAAACCATGTCCTCCAGGCTACATAGATGCAGACCAAGCTTTGATGGTCTCACTACAAAGGAAGATAAAGCTCCTGACAACAACATATATTTCAAGGGTCCAACCTCAGAGGCAGTTTCCCAAGAAGTCTTTAGGCCAGCAGAGCTCCATGTTTGTGGAGTGTTTACCCTGTCCCTTACTTATGGAAACTCCTCTACCACCTCCAAGGTTGTGAACTCCTGAGCATTTTCCATTGTATATATGTATTCACAGATTTTCTAACTCTTTTCTTCAAATTGTGTCTTACTCGGGGCAAAGGTAATGTCAAGGCATTGTTCTTGACGAGAGTGGGAAGATTTTTGTGTAGCACAGAATTGCATACACATTGGATTCATTTTCCTATTTTCCATTCAAAATACTGAATCCCTGACACTAACCCATACCCTCCTGGACTCTGATTACCAATCCTGATATGATGGAGGAAAATAACCCAAACAGAATAGCAATACATGCAGTTCAGAGGAGGCATGGTGTCTAATTGGACTTTCCTTTGGCATTATAAAGGCTAGGTGTTATAAATCTAGTCCAATTTAAGAGAAGTAGTTCTCCATTTGTTTGTAAAGTTAACCAATATGTGAATTCCTGTCTCCCTTTCTCTGTAGACTGTTCAGCACATGTATATTTACGTGCACATATAGAATCCTACCTGGTATCCCATGTACATTCTTGTGAGGTGGCTGACATGGCAGATACAAATTGTGAGAAGAGATCACTCCTCCTAAATGCTGTTGGAACTGAAAATTCAACCTATGGGTGAGCTTTCTACTTGAACAACATGATACATAAATCCATGTTCAGTAAATTAAATATTTTTGGATCTGTGGATGATGTATATTTCATGATGAATTTTGATTGGCGTATATATTTCTACTTTTTAAAGTCTCTGTGTGTTTTTATGTTTGAATGTATATATATATATATATATATATATATATATATATATATATATATATATACATATACACACACACACACACACACACACACACTCTCTCCAGATTTTTCAAAGTATGAAATATATGTGTCTTATTATACACTCCCTAAATTCATTCATGTTCATGTATGTGGATTTATAATCATCTTTTCAAAAGATTATTCTCAGAAATATTCATCCACCTGAAATACACATTTGTTTCCTAGTGAATGGTGCTTAGAAATCCTAATATTTCTACTGTAACTGACCGAGTTTCGCATCAATGCAAGCAGATTCCTATGATACATGATGTGTATTTTGACGTTTCTTTTTTTTCGACACTGGTACATCACTATTTCTTCAGTTGATGCACATCATAAGATATATATTTCATCCACAATTTTCACAAATTTCCAGGCATTTGGTTCACTTTCAATCACTTCCTGCTTCAGAACACATGTACTCCTGTATATTTCTGGACTGGTCTTTTCATGAGACTTCTTTCCAAACACATTATTTTTGATTTCCATAATCACTTTTCAAGCAAATCTCACACAGCCTTCATGGTAAACCATAACCCTAATATAATCATTAGATATATAACTGGTTGGAATGAATGATTGTGTATCAATATTAGATTTCCTATATATTTTCAGGTATCAGTTCAATCCATTATGTAAATCGGAACCAGTTCTATTATTTATTCACAGTATGGTCTATTCATGCATTATCTCTATATTCATAGACACAGGGTACACCTATTGGTGCCCCCAAATACTAATCAATACGTCTTCAAGATATTGCTCCCAGAAATGGTGGAAGAAATACTCATGTCACCTGATCTACATATACATTTTATCACAGTGATATTCTGGACACATAATGCAAAGTTCACACTTATGATTGTTCCAAAGTCTAAATGGAAAGTGAGCATGTATTACTAAAAACATCCTTGTCCAGATGCCTGATGCTCTCAAATGTCAATCCTATCGGTGACTACACAGTTGCTTCGTCCTAAGATTACATATTCAAACTCAACCCTGTTGAAAATATCTAATCCTATCACTCACTTTATACTTTGACTGATTTCCCAATGTCTCTATTGATATCTGCTTTCCTATATAATTTCCCATATTCATTATTGTGACTGACTCTTCACATGTGCTGACATTTACATCTACTCTCTAACTGACACCCTACTGCTAAAGAACTTTTGGTCCAAATGTTATACTCACTCTTCTTCCTAAACCTACTGACTCTCTTCCTAATCCTACCTACTATCCCTTTTTGACTGGATGTTCTCTTCCACATTCAATCATCCAAGGTACAAGGTCTTATGCCATTGTATATCAATTTATCTGAGACAGCTGTGCAGAATGTAATTCCAAGCTAAGTATCCCAGTCAAGGGCCCAATGCCCTTCTGGGCTTCAAAGCTTACTTAGATTTCTGTTTTCATACATATACTTCACCTATATATTATTATAAATATCGCAGGTTCCCAATACCATTCTTCATCCAGTAGAATGATTCCTAACCCAAATCCAACATGTTCTTACCCCTAACCATACACTGTTCCCTCAATCCAACTTTACAGAAGAGCAGGGACAGAGTTGGTCTTACAATAGAGGAATGTAGGGGATCTTCCACGTGCTGAGAACTCAAAGGTCCATGCAGAAATGATGCCTGGAGAAGATGTAGGCAGCTCTGAAGGACATGAGAGAGCAAAAGTCATCTTCCATGGCAAACAACCTGGTCAGGATGAAGGGTTGTGTCCGAATGAGCCGCACTCTTCTTAATGTAGACAAGATGGACCAAACCAGGCCTGTGTGGAAAGCTGTTCCTGGGTGCCTATGGAGGATATACCATTCTAACTTGTGAAAGTGTCACAGGAAGCAGGGGCAGCCTCCATCTCATAGGACCCTTGGAAGCAACTGTTAGGACAACTTGGTTGCTAAGGCAGTGACCTCATTCAGTTCCTGAAGGAAGTGACCTCACCTCACTTCTTTTGTGATGGAACTCTCTGAACTTGGCAACAAGGAAGCCAGGCACCCAGAGCCAGTTTCAGTCCCAGTCCCAGTGGGCTCACTTGTTTGCATTTACCAAGGACAGAGTCAGTCTTTCTTGGTACCTACTGATGTGAGGATGACCAAATGCCAGGAAAACTCTGAAGAGGGCACTTTTCCGAGAAAGCAGGTAGTGAGTGGCTCACGGGTGGCTCCTGACAACTTCATTGAGTAGGCCAAGGAGGCCAGATCTGAGAGAGGACGGGCCATTTAGGGGAACATTGTATGGCCCACCAGTCAGAAGACACTCCGGATAGTCACAGACCTACTTGGGGGAAGGAGGTGCCTTAGTGGGTGTGGGTGTGAGTTTACGGTTTTGTCTCATGTTCTGAGAATAGGTAGGAAAGGCAGTTTGTTTGGTTTGGAGTGGACTGTTTCTAGTAAGTCGTTGGACAAGGCGAGTGTTTCTATGTCTGTGTATCCCACTGTATCCCTGGTTGTAGACATTGGAAAAGAGAATGAATCAATGGATGCATCCTGTCTAGTAGAAAACTTTCCAGCATTCATCCTTTCCAATTTATGAATGGACTGGGGCTTGCCTTATCTATGGGCAACACCTACTATCTTGCTAAGTTCCTGTTTTCTTCCTGAATTCTGGCCACTCTCCAGAATAGGCTCATGGTTTTGTGTCCAA
Source organism: Urocitellus parryii (assembly GCF_045843805.1). NCBI lineage: Eukaryota > Metazoa > Chordata > Mammalia > Rodentia > Sciuridae > Urocitellus > Urocitellus parryii. The sequence continues at coordinate 23,715 of NW_027552073.1, read as the reverse complement.
GATATGTACCACCTCCCAGCTCTATGACATGGCCATGCACTGGATAACTGAAGGGAATGGCAAGCATCTCAGAAAACTCAGATATCAGTGTGACCAGTAAAGTGTCAGTGGAGAAACCCTGCTTTGGGCCTTTTGCTTACCTATTGTTCTGTTGCCCTGAGTGTCAGGAAGGTCTTTGCCTCAGGCCACCCCTTTGTGAAGCCTGAAGTAAACAGTTTTCAAATGGAAATGAAGGGGCATCACCTGTGGCTTTTGGCTTAATTCCTGTGCAAAGGGATGTGTGTGAATCAGCCTCTTGGCCCTGTGTGAGGCTGTGGCTTAGAGTCTCAGCACCTGATGGATTAAAGAAAGATCCCATGTGTGCATCCAAAGCCAAAATGGCAAAAAGAGCAGTCATTGTGGATGAAGTCTCTCGCTTTCCTCTGGAAAGTTCCTGACCTCCATCAAGTGAGAATAGGGATCCTTTGGGTCAAATGAGTTCTTCAAAGCCCTGCAGAGGCTAGCCCATAGGTTCTTGGGTTTTCTCATGTCTCCAATTCACACAAAGAATCTATACCCGAAAGTCAGTAGGCCTCAAATTGGAGGAGCAGAGCAGTATTAATGGCAGGCCTATTTGATCAATCCTGGGTCACAGGAAGAGTGTCCAGGCCACCCAGACATTAGGCAAATGAGGGGCAAGGGAGCTTATTCTAGACGCTGTCTTGGGCTGCCCCCTCATGGAAACCTCCAGCAAGAGGTTGTGATGAGTGCCTATATGGAAGAAGATGAGGGCCATGTGGCAGTGTTTTGGTTTGAATTGTGGTCATTTCTGTGGCGGTTGGAAGGGATGACTTGGTCCACCTGGTCTTGAACTCTGGCGTGATTCCCCTCAGAGACTGAGTTCTGGAACTGAACTCAGAGAAGAATTGCCATGAATTGTGTTGGGATTTTAGGAGGCCACGCATGAGAGTTGCCCTTGGAAACTGAGATCTAGGCCCAGGGTGGCTTTCCACAGAGCACTGGGAATCTCAGCCAGGATATCACATGATTTTATTCTTAAAGACCTGGCAGCCATAATTGAGAGTCAAAACACACATGGACCTCACATTGTAGACCTCAATGGGCCTGGCTTGATGTGACCTTTTGGCCACTCTTGGGAAGCCTTGCCTCTGAGTGTTTCTCCAGAGCTTTCATTGAAATGAGCTTCCTCACCATTTAGTGGTTCCTGAATGAATAGAAACCCACAGTGCCTCCAAGTTCATCCTTGAAAAATGGCTTGATAAATACCATGAAATTTTTGAAATTCCCATGACCAGGTGGCACTGGAGAACCTTTGGATGTCCTGTTGCTGATCATGAGTGTACCAGACAGTGCCTTGATTGACTGGGTTTCATGAAAATGGTGTAGAACAGAGATGCCAGTAAGTTGGAGCCTGCGGATTAGTGGGCCTAGAGCAGTGGTGTGCAGGTGTGTGATAAAACATGTGTGGTGGGGCCATGTGGATCTGCCATTGGCTTCCACATGGCTTGTGACTGACACGGTGAAGCCAGCAGACCCTTATATGTAAAGGCATCTTGTTATATGGAGAGGTTTCCGGGCAATGTTCAGAAACAGGTTGCTATGGTCAAGGGGGCAAGCTCTGTGGGATAGAAGCCTGGTTGGTGCATTGTCCTCGGACCCTGAGTCAGCACACGTGACAGTACTCCCTCCAGAACTGTGTCCCAGTTGAACTCCTTGTATTTCATGAAGCAAATAGGAAACTCCCAGTGAAGCAGCAAGAAACACCAGGAAAAGTGGAGGATGACCAAATGGCCTCACAGTCCACACGGGGAAACACTTAGACCCCAGTGGCCACAGTTGACCTACAAAGAGAGAATTCATCACTGCTGCCTCATGTTCACTGGAAAATCAGAAACCATGTCCTCCAGGCTACATAGATGCAGACCAAGCTTTGATGGTCTCACTACAAAGGAAGATAAAGCTCCTGACAACAACATATATTTCAAGGGTCCAACCTCAGAGGCAGTTTCCCAAGAAGTCTTTAGGCCAGCAGAGCTCCATGTTTGTGGAGTGTTTACCCTGTCCCTTACTTATGGAAACTCCTCTACCACCTCCAAGGTTGTGAACTCCTGAGCATTTTCCATTGTATATATGTATTCACAGATTTTCTAACTCTTTTCTTCAAATTGTGTCTTACTCGGGGCAAAGGTAATGTCAAGGCATTGTTCTTGACGAGAGTGGGAAGATTTTTGTGTAGCACAGAATTGCATACACATTGGATTCATTTTCCTATTTTCCATTCAAAATACTGAATCCCTGACACTAACCCATACCCTCCTGGACTCTGATTACCAATCCTGATATGATGGAGGAAAATAACCCAAACAGAATAGCAATACATGCAGTTCAGAGGAGGCATGGTGTCTAATTGGACTTTCCTTTGGCATTATAAAGGCTAGGTGTTATAAATCTAGTCCAATTTAAGAGAAGTAGTTCTCCATTTGTTTGTAAAGTTAACCAATATGTGAATTCCTGTCTCCCTTTCTCTGTAGACTGTTCAGCACATGTATATTTACGTGCACATATAGAATCCTACCTGGTATCCCATGTACATTCTTGTGAGGTGGCTGACATGGCAGATACAAATTGTGAGAAGAGATCACTCCTCCTAAATGCTGTTGGAACTGAAAATTCAACCTATGGGTGAGCTTTCTACTTGAACAACATGATACATAAATCCATGTTCAGTAAATTAAATATTTTTGGATCTGTGGATGATGTATATTTCATGATGAATTTTGATTGGCGTATATATTTCTACTTTTTAAAGTCTCTGTGTGTTTGTATGTTTGAATGTATATACATATATATATATATATACACACACACACACACACACACACACACACACTCTCCAGATTTTTCAAAGTATGAAATATATGTGTCTTATTATACACTCCCTAAATTCATTCATGTTCATGTATGTGGATTTATAATCATCTTTTCAAAAGATTATTCTCAGAAATATTCATCCACCTGAAATACACATTTGTTTCCTAGTGAATGGTGCTTAGAAATCCTAATATTTCTACTGTAACTGACCGAGTTTCGCATCAATGCAAGCAGATTCCTATGATACATGATGTGTATTTTGACGTTTCTTTTTTTTCGACACTGGTACATCACTATTTCTTCAGTTGATGCACATCATAAGATATATATTTCATCCACAATTTTCACAAATTTCCAGGCATTTGGTTCACTTTCAATCACTTCCTGCTTCAGAACACATGTACTCCTGTATATTTCTGGACTGGTCTTTTCATGAGACTTCTTTCCAAACACATTATTTTTGATTTCCATAATCACTTTTCAAGCAAATCTCACACAGCCTTCATGGTAAACCATAACCCTAATATAATCATTAGATATATAACTGGTTGGAATGAATGATTGTGTATCAATATTAGATTTCCTATATATTTTCAGGTATCAGTTCAATCCATTATGTAAATCGGAACCAGTTCTATTATTTATTCACAGTATGGTCTATTCATGCATTATCTCTATATTCATAGACACAGGGTACACCTATTGGTGCCCCCAAATACTAATCAATACGTCTTCAAGATATTGCTCCCAGAAATGGTGGAAGAAATACTCATGTCACCTGATCTACATATACATTTTATCACAGTGATATTCTGGACACATAATGCAAAGTTCACACTTATGATTGTTCCAAAGTCTAAATGGAAAGTGAGCATGTATTACTAAAAACATCCTTGTCCAGATGCCTGATGCTCTCAAATGTCAATCCTATCGGTGACTACACAGTTGCTTCGTCCTAAGATTACATATTCAAACTCAACCCTGTTGAAAATATCTAATCCTATCACTCACTTTATACTTTGACTGATTTCCCAATGTCTCTATTGATATCTGCTTTCCTATATAATTTCCCATATTCATTATTGTGACTGACTCTTCACATGTGCTGACATTTACATCTACTCTCTAACTGACACCCTACTGCTAAAGAACTTTTGGTCCAAATGTTATACTCACTCTTCTTCCTAAACCTACTGACTCTCTTCCTAATCCTACCTACTATCCCTTTTTGACTGGATGTTCTCTTCCACATTCAATCATCCAAGGTACAAGGTCTTATGCCATTGTATATCAATTTATCTGAGACAGCTGTGCAGAATGTAATTCCAAGCTAAGTATCCCAGTCAAGGGCCCAATGCCCTTCTGGGCTTCAAAGCTTACTTAGATTTCTGTTTTCATACATATACTTCACCTATATATTATTATAAATATCGCAGGTTCCCAATACCATTCTTCATCCAGTAGAATGATTCCTAACCCAAATCCAACATGTTCTTACCCCTAACCATACACTGTTCCCTCAATCCAACTTTACAGAAGAGCAGGGACAGAGTTGGTCTTACAATAGAGGAATGTAGGGGATCTTCCACGTGCTGAGAACTCAAAGGTCCATGCAGAAATGATGCCTGGAGAAGATGTAGGCAGCTCTGAAGGACATGAGAGAGCAAAAGTCATCTTCCATGGCAAACAACCTGGTCAGGATGAAGGGTCGTGTCCGAATGAGCCGCACTCTTCTTAATGTAGACAAGATGGACCAAACCAGGCCTGTGTGGAAAGCTGTTCCTGGGTGCCTATGGAGGATATACCATTCTAACTTGTGAAAGTGTCACAGGAAGCAGGGGCAGCCTCCATCTCATAGGACCCTTGGAAGCAACTGTTAGGACAACTTGGTTGCTAAGGCAGTGACCTCATTCAGTTCCTGAAGGAAGTGACCTCACCTCACTTCTTTTGTGATGGAACTCTCTGAACTTGGCAACAAGGAAGCCAGGCACCCAGAGCCAGTTTCAGTCCCAGTCCCAGTGGGCTCACTTGTTTGCATTTACCAAGGACAGAGTCAGTCTTTCTTGGTACCTACTGATGTGAGGATGACCAAATGCCAGGAAAACTCTGAAGAGGGCACTTTTCCGAGAAAGCAGGTAGTGAGTGGCTCACGGGTGGCTCCTGACAACTTCATTGAGTAGGCCAAGGAGGCCAGATCTGAGAGAGGACGGGCCATTTAGGGGAACATTGTATGGCCCACCAGTCAGAAGACACTCCGGATAGTCACAGACCTACTTGGGGGAAGGAGGTGCCTTAGTGGGTGTGGGTGTGAGTTTACGGTTTTGTCTCATGTTCTGAGAATAGGTAGGAAAGGCAGTTTGTTTGGTTTGGAGTGGACTGTTTCTAGTAAGTCGTTGGACAAGGCGAGTGTTTCTATGTCTGTGTATCCCACTGTATCCCTGGTTGTAGACATTGGAAAAGAGAATGAATCAATGGATGCATCCTGTCTAGTAGAAAACTTTCCAGCATTCATCCTTTCCAATTTATGAATGGACTGGGGCTTGCCTTATCTATGGGCAACACCTACTATCTTGCTAAGTTCCTGTTTTCTTCCTGAATTCTGGCCACTCTCCAGAATAGGCTCATGGTTTTGTGTCCAAGATATGTACCACCTCCCAGCTCTATGACATGGCCATGCACTGGATAACTGAAGGGAATGGCAAGCATCTCAGAAAACTCAGATATCAGTGTGACCAGTAAAGTGTCAGTGGAGAAACCCTGCTTTGGGCCTTTTGCTTACCTATTGTTCTGTTGCCCTGAGTGTCAGGAAGGTCTTTGCCTCAGGCCACCCCTTTGTGAAGCCTGAAGTAAACAGTTTTCAAATGGAAATGAAGGGGCATCACCTGTGGCTTTTGGCTTAATTCCTGTGCAAAGGGATGTGTGTGAATCAGCCTCTTGGCCCTGTGTGAGGCTGTGGCTTAGAGTCTCAGCACCTGATGGATTAAAGAAAGATCCCATGTGTGCATCCAAAGCCAAAATGGCAAAAAGAGCAGTCATTGTGGATGAAGTCTCTCGCTTTCCTCTGGAAAGTTCCTGACCTCCATCAAGTGAGAATAGGGATCCTTTGGGTCAAATGAGTTCTTCAAAGCCCTGCAGAGGCTAGCCCATAGGTTCTTGGGTTTTCTCATGTCTCCAATTCACACAAAGAATCTATACCCGAAAGTCAGTAGGCCTCAAATTGGAGGAGCAGAGCAGTATTAATGGCAGGCCTATTTGATCAATCCTGGGTCACAGGAAGAGTGTCCAGGCCACCCAGACATTAGGCAAATGAGGGGCAAGGGAGCTTATTCTAGACGCTGTCTTGGGCTGCCCCCTCATGGAAACCTCCAGCAAGAGGTTGTGATGAGTGCCTATATGGAAGAAGATGAGGGCCATGTGGCAGTGTTTTGGTTTGAATTGTGGTCATTTCTGTGGCGGTTGGAAGGGATGACTTGGTCCACCTGGTCTTGAACTCTGGCGTGATTCCCCTCAGAGACTGAGTTCTGGAACTGAACTCAGAGAAGAATTGCCATGAATTGTGTTGGGATTTTAGGAGGCCACGCATGAGAGTTGCCCTTGGAAACTGAGATCTAGGCCCAGGGTGGCTTTCCACAGAGCACTGGGAATCTCAGCCAGGATATCACATGATTTTATTCTTAAAGACCTGGCAGCCATAATTGAGAGTCAAAACACACATGGACCTCACATTGTAGACCTCAATGGGCCTGGCTTGATGTGACCTTTTGGCCACTCTTGGGAAGCCTTGCCTCTGAGTGTTTCTCCAGAGCTTTCATTGAAATGAGCTTCCTCACCATTTAGTGGTTCCTGAATGAATAGAAACCCACAGTGCCTCCAAGTTCATCCTTGAAAAATGGCTTGATAAATACCATGAAATTTTTGAAATTCCCATGACCAGGTGGCACTGGAGAACCTTTGGATGTCCTGTTGCTGATCATGAGTGTACCAGACAGTGCCTTGATTGACTGGGTTTCATGAAAATGGTGTAGAACAGAGATGCCAGTAAGTTGGAGCCTGCGGATTAGTGGGCCTAGAGCAGTGGTGTGCAGGTGTGTGATAAAACATGTGTGGTGGGGCCATGTGGATCTGCCATTGGCTTCCACATGGCTTGTGACTGACACGGTGAAGCCAGCAGACCCTTATATGTAAAGGCATCTTGTTATATGGAGAGGTTTCCGGGCAATGTTCAGAAACAGGTTGCTATGGTCAAGGGGGCAAGCTCTGTGGGATAGAAGCCTGGTTGGTGCATTGTCCTCGGACCCTGAGTCAGCACACGTGACAGTACTCCCTCCAGAACTGTGTCCCAGTTGAACTCCTTGTATTTCATGAAGCAAATAGGAAACTCCCAGTGAAGCAGCAAGAAACACCAGGAAAAGTGGAGGATGACCAAATGGCCTCACAGTCCACACGGGGAAACACTTAGACCCCAGTGGCCACAGTTGACCTACAAAGAGAGAATTCAGCACTGCTGCCTCATGTTCACTGGAAAATCAGAAACCATGTCCTCCAGGCTACATAGATGCAGACCAAGCTTTGATGGTCTCACTACAAAGGAAGATAAAGCTCCTGACAACAACATATATTTCAAGGGTCCAACCTCAGAGGCAGTTTCCCAAGAAGTCTTTAGGCCAGCAGAGCTCCATGTTTGTGGAGTGTTTACCCTGTCCCTTACTTATGGAAACTCCTCTACCACCTCCAAGGTTGTGAACTCCTGAGCATTTTCCATTGTATATATGTATTCACAGATTTTCTAACTCTTTTCTTCAAATTGTGTCTTACTCGGGGCAAAGGTAATGTCAAGGCATTGTTCTTGACGAGAGTGGGAAGATTTTTGTGTAGCACAGAATTGCATACACATTGGATTCATTTTCCTATTTTCCATTCAAAATACTGAATCCCTGACACTAACCCATACCCTCCTGGACTCTGATTACCAATCCTGATATGATGGAGGAAAATAACCCAAACAGAATAGCAATACATGCAGTTCAGAGGAGGCATGGTGTCTAATTGGACTTTCCTTTGGCATTATAAAGGCTAGGTGTTATAAATCTAGTCCAATTTAAGAGAAGTAGTTCTCCATTTGTTTGTAAAGTTAACCAATATGTGAATTCCTGTCTCCCTTTCTCTGTAGACTGTTCAGCACATGTATATTTACGTGCACATATAGAATCCTACCTGGTATCCCATGTACATTCTTGTGAGGTGGCTGACATGGCAGATACAAATTGTGAGAAGAGATCACTCCTCCTAAATGCTGTTGGAACTGAAAATTCAACCTATGGGTGAGCTTTCTACTTGAACAACATGATACATAAATCCATGTTCAGTAAATTAAATATTTTTGGATCTGTGGATGATGTATATTTCATGATGAATTTTGATTGGCGTATATATTTCTACTTTTTAAAGTCTCTGTGTGTTTTTATGTTTGAATGTATATATATATATATATATATATATATATATATATATATATATATACATATACACACACACACACACACACACACACACTCTCTCCAGATTTTTCAAAGTATGAAATATATGTGTCTTATTATACACTCCCTAAATTCATTCATGTTCATGTATGTGGATTTATAATCATCTTTTCAAAAGATTATTCTCAGAAATATTCATCCACCTGAAATACACATTTGTTTCCTAGTGAATGGTGCTTAGAAATCCTAATATTTCTACTGTAACTGACCGAGTTTCGCATCAATGCAAGCAGATTCCTATGATACATGATGTGTATTTTGACGTTTCTTTTTTTTCGACACTGGTACATCACTATTTCTTCAGTTGATGCACATCATAAGATATATATTTCATCCACAATTTTCACAAATTTCCAGGCATTTGGTTCACTTTCAATCACTTCCTGCTTCAGAACACATGTACTCCTGTATATTTCTGGACTGGTCTTTTCATGAGACTTCTTTCCAAACACATTATTTTTGATTTCCATAATCACTTTTCAAGCAAATCTCACACAGCCTTCATGGTAAACCATAACCCTAATATAATCATTAGATATATAACTGGTTGGAATGAATGATTGTGTATCAATATTAGATTTCCTATATATTTTCAGGTATCAGTTCAATCCATTATGTAAATCGGAACCAGTTCTATTATTTATTCACAGTATGGTCTATTCATGCATTATCTCTATATTCATAGACACAGGGTACACCTATTGGTGCCCCCAAATACTAATCAATACGTCTTCAAGATATTGCTCCCAGAAATGGTGGAAGAAATACTCATGTCACCTGATCTACATATACATTTTATCACAGTGATATTCTGGACACATAATGCAAAGTTCACACTTATGATTGTTCCAAAGTCTAAATGGAAAGTGAGCATGTATTACTAAAAACATCCTTGTCCAGATGCCTGATGCTCTCAAATGTCAATCCTATCGGTGACTACACAGTTGCTTCGTCCTAAGATTACATATTCAAACTCAACCCTGTTGAAAATATCTAATCCTATCACTCACTTTATACTTTGACTGATTTCCCAATGTCTCTATTGATATCTGCTTTCCTATATAATTTCCCATATTCATTATTGTGACTGACTCTTCACATGTGCTGACATTTACATCTACTCTCTAACTGACACCCTACTGCTAAAGAACTTTTGGTCCAAATGTTATACTCACTCTTCTTCCTAAACCTACTGACTCTCTTCCTAATCCTACCTACTATCCCTTTTTGACTGGATGTTCTCTTCCACATTCAATCATCCAAGGTACAAGGTCTTATGCCATTGTATATCAATTTATCTGAGACAGCTGTGCAGAATGTAATTCCAAGCTAAGTATCCCAGTCAAGGGCCCAATGCCCTTCTGGGCTTCAAAGCTTACTTAGATTTCTGTTTTCATACATATACTTCACCTATATATTATTATAAATATCGCAGGTTCCCAATACCATTCTTCATCCAGTAGAATGATTCCTAACCCAAATCCAACATGTTCTTACCCCTAACCATACACTGTTCCCTCAATCCAACTTTACAGAAGAGCAGGGACAGAGTTGGTCTTACAATAGAGGAATGTAGGGGATCTTCCACGTGCTGAGAACTCAAAGGTCCATGCAGAAATGATGCCTGGAGAAGATGTAGGCAGCTCTGAAGGACATGAGAGAGCAAAAGTCATCTTCCATGGCAAACAACCTGGTCAGGATGAAGGGTTGTGTCCGAATGAGCCGCACTCTTCTTAATGTAGACAAGATGGACCAAACCAGGCCTGTGTGGAAAGCTGTTCCTGGGTGCCTATGGAGGATATACCATTCTAACTTGTGAAAGTGTCACAGGAAGCAGGGGCAGCCTCCATCTCATAGGACCCTTGGAAGCAACTGTTAGGACAACTTGGTTGCTAAGGCAGTGACCTCATTCAGTTCCTGAAGGAAGTGACCTCACCTCACTTCTTTTGTGATGGAACTCTCTGAACTTGGCAACAAGGAAGCCAGGCACCCAGAGCCAGTTTCAGTCCCAGTCCCAGTGGGCTCACTTGTTTGCATTTACCAAGGACAGAGTCAGTCTTTCTTGGTACCTACTGATGTGAGGATGACCAAATGCCAGGAAAACTCTGAAGAGGGCACTTTTCCGAGAAAGCAGGTAGTGAGTGGCTCACGGGTGGCTCCTGACAACTTCATTGAGTAGGCCAAGGAGGCCAGATCTGAGAGAGGACGGGCCATTTAGGGGAACATTGTATGGCCCACCAGTCAGAAGACACTCCGGATAGTCACAGACCTACTTGGGGGAAGGAGGTGCCTTAGTGGGTGTGGGTGTGAGTTTACGGTTTTGTCTCATGTTCTGAGAATAGGTAGGAAAGGCAGTTTGTTTGGTTTGGAGTGGACTGTTTCTAGTAAGTCGTTGGACAAGGCGAGTGTTTCTATGTCTGTGTATCCCACTGTATCCCTGGTTGTAGACATTGGAAAAGAGAATGAATCAATGGATGCATCCTGTCTAGTAGAAAACTTTCCAGCATTCATCCTTTCCAATTTATGAATGGACTGGGGCTTGCCTTATCTATGGGCAACACCTACTATCTTGCTAAGTTCCTGTTTTCTTCCTGAATTCTGGCCACTCTCCAGAATAGGCTCATGGTTTTGTGTCCAAGATATGTACCACCTCCCAGCTCTATGACATGGCCATGCACTGGATAACTGAAGGGAATGGCAAGCATCTCAGAAAACTCAGATATCAGTGTGACCAGTAAAGTGTCAGTGGAGAAACCCTGCTTTGGGCCTTTTGCTTACCTATTGTTCTGTTGCCCTGAGTGTCAGGAAGGTCTTTGCCTCAGGCCACCCCTTTGTGAAGCCTGAAGTAAACAGTTTTCAAATGGAAATGAAGGGGCATCACCTGTGGCTTTTGGCTTAATTCCTGTGCAAAGGGATGTGTGTGAATCAGCCTCTTGGCCCTGTGTGAGGCTGTGGCTTAGAGTCTCAGCACCTGATGGATTAAAGAAAGATCCCATGTGTGCATCCAAAGCCAAAATGGCAAAAAGAGCAGTCATTGTGGATGAAGTCTCTCGCTTTCCTCTGGAAAGTTCCTGACCTCCATCAAGTGAGAATAGGGATCCTTTGGGTCAAATGAGTTCTTCAAAGCCCTGCAGAGGCTAGCCCATAGGTTCTTGGGTTTTCTCATGTCTCCAATTCACACAAAGAATCTATACCCGAAAGTCAGTAGGCCTCAAATTGGAGGAGCAGAGCAGTATTAATGGCAGGCCTATTTGATCAATCCTGGGTCACAGGAAGAGTGTCCAGGCCACCCAGACATTAGGCAAATGAGGGGCAAGGGAGCTTATTCTAGACGCTGTCTTGGGCTGCCCCCTCATGGAAACCTCCAGCAAGAGGTTGTGATGAGTGCCTATATGGAAGAAGATGAGGGCCATGTGGCAGTGTTTTGGTTTGAATTGTGGTCATTTCTGTGGCGGTTGGAAGGGATGACTTGGTCCACCTGGTCTTGAACTCTGGCGTGATTCCCCTCAGAGACTGAGTTCTGGAACTGAACTCAGAGAAGAATTGCCATGAATTGTGTTGGGATTTTAGGAGGCCACGCATGAGAGTTGCCCTTGGAAACTGAGATCTAGGCCCAGGGTGGCTTTCCACAGAGCACTGGGAATCTCAGCCAGGATATCACATGATTTTATTCTTAAAGACCTGGCAGCCATAATTGAGAGTCAAAACACACATGGACCTCACATTGTAGACCTCAATGGGCCTGGCTTGATGTGACCTTTTGGCCACTCTTGGGAAGCCTTGCCTCTGAGTGTTTCTCCAGAGCTTTCATTGAAATGAGCTTCCTCACCATTTAGTGGTTCCTGAATGAATAGAAACCCACAGTGCCTCCAAGTTCATCCTTGAAAAATGGCTTGATAAATACCATGAAATTTTTGAAATTCCCATGACCAGGTGGCACTGGAGAACCTTTGGATGTCCTGTTGCTGATCATGAGTGTACCAGACAGTGCCTTGATTGACTGGGTTTCATGAAAATGGTGTAGAACAGAGATGCCAGTAAGTTGGAGCCTGCGGATTAGTGGGCCTAGAGCAGTGGTGTGCAGGTGTGTGATAAAACATCTGTGGTGGGGCCATGTGGATCTGCCATTGGCTTCCACATGGCTTGTGACTGACACGGTGAAGCCAGCAGACCCTTATATGTAAAGGCATCTTGTTATATGGAGAGGTTCAGAAACAGGTTTCTATGGTCAAGGGGGCAAGCTCTGTGGGATAGAAGCCTGGTTGGTGCATTGTCCTCGGACCCTGAGTCAGCACACGTGACAGTACTCCCTCCAGAACTGTGTCCCAGTTGAACTCCTTGTATTTCATGAAGCAAATAGGAAACTCCCAGTGAAGCAGCAAGAAACACCAGGAAAAGTGGAGGATGACCAAATGGCCTCACAGTCCACACGGGGAAACACTTAGACCCCAGTGGCCACAGTTGACCTACAAAGAGAGAATTCAGCACTGCTGCCTCATGTTCACTGGAAAATCAGAAACCATGTCCTCCAGGCTACATAGATGCAGACCAAGCTTTGATGGTCTCACTACAAAGGAAGATAAAGCTCCTGACAACAACATATATTTCAAGGGTCCAACCTCAGAGGCAGTTTCCCAAGAAGTCTTTAGGCCAGCAGAGCTCCATGTTTGTGGAGTGTTTACCCTGTCCCTTACTTATGGAAACTCCTCTACCACCTCCAAGGTTGTGAACTCCTGAGCATTTTCCATTGTATATATGTATTCACAGATTTTCTAACTCTTTTCTTCAAATTGTGTCTTACTCGGGGCAAAGGTAATGTCAAGGCATTGTTCTTGACGAGAGTGGGAAGATTTTTGTGTAGCACAGAATTGCATACACATTGGATTCATTTTCCTATTTTCCATTCAAAATACTGAATCCCTGACACTAACCCATACCCTCCTGGACTCTGATTACCAATCCTGATATGATGGAGGAAAATAACCCAAACAGAATAGCAATACATGCAGTTCAGAGGAGGCATGGTGTCTAATTGGACTTTCCTTTGGCATTATAAAGGCTAGGTGTTATAAATCTAGTCCAATTTAAGAGAAGTAGTTCTCCATTTGTTTGTAAAGTTAACCAATATGTGAATTCCTGTCTCCCTTTCTCTGTAGACTGTTCAGCACATGTATATTTACGTGCACATATAGAATCCTACCTGGTATCCCATGTACATTCTTGTGAGGTGGCTGACATGGCAGATACAAATTGTGAGAAGAGATCACTCCTCCTAAATGCTGTTGGAACTGAAAATTCAACCTATGGGTGAGCTTTCTACTTGAACAACATGATACATAAATCCATGTTCAGTAAATTAAATATTTTTGGATCTGTGGATGATGTATATTTCATGATGAATTTTGATTGGCGTATATATTTCTACTTTTTAAAGTCTCTGTGTGTTTGTATGTTTGAATGTATATACATATATATATATATATATATACACACACACACACACACACACACACACACTCTCCAGATTTTTCAAAGTATGAAATATATGTGTCTTATTATACACTCCCTAAATTCATTCATGTTCATGTATGTGGATTTATAATCATCTTTTCAAAAGGTTATTCTCAGAAATATTCATCCACCTGAAATACACATTTGTTTCCTAGTGAATGGTGCTTAGAAATCCTAATATTTCTACTGTAACTGACCGAGTTTCGCATCAATGCAAGTAGATTCCTATGATACATGATGTGTATTTTGACGTTTCTTTTTTTTCGACACTGGTACATCACTATTTCTTCAGTTGATGCACATCATAAGATATATATTTCATCCACAATTTTCACAAATTTCCAGGCATTTGGTTCACTTTCAATCACTTCCTGCTTCAGAACACATGTACTCCTGTATATTTCTGGACTGGTCTTTTCATGAGACTTCTTTCCAAACACATTATTTTTGATTTCCATAATCACTTTTCAAGCAAATCTCACACAGCCTTCATGGTAAACCATAACCCTAATATAATCATTAGATATATAACTGGTTGGAATGAATGATTGTGTATCAATATTAGATTTCCTATATATTTTCAGGTATCAGTTCAATCCATTATGTAAATCGGAACCAGTTCTATTATTTATTCACAGTATGGTCTATTCATGCATTATCTCTATATTCATAGACACAGGGTACACCTATTGGTGCCCCCAAATACTAATCAATACGTCTTCAAGATATTGCTCCCAGAAATGGTGGAAGAAATACTCATGTCACCTGATCTACATATACATTTTATCACAGTGATATTCTGGACACATAATGCAAAGTTCACACTTATGATTGTTCCAAAGTCTAAATGGAAAGTGAGCATGTATTACTAAAAACATCCTTGTCCAGATGCCTGATGCTCTCAAATGTCAATCCTATCGGTGACTACACAGTTGCTTCGTCCTAAGATTACATATTCAAACTCAACCCTGTTGAAAATATCTAATCCTATCACTCACTTTATACTTTGACTGATTTCCCAATGTCTCTATTGATATCTGCTTTCCTATATAATTTCCCATATTCATTATTGTGACTGACTCTTCACATGTGCTGACATTTACATCTACTCTCTAACTGACACCCTACTGCTAAAGAACTTTTGGTCCAAATGTTATACTCACTCTTCTTCCTAAACCTACTGACTCTCTTCCTAATCCTACCTACTATCCCTTTTTGACTGGATGTTCTCTTCCACATTCAATCATCCAAGGTACAAGGTCTTATGCCATTGTATATCAATTTATCTGAGACAGCTGTGCAGAATGTAATTCCAAGCTAAGTATCCCAGTCAAGGGCCCAATGCCCTTCTGGGCTTCAAAGCTTACTTAGATTTCTGTTTTCATACATATACTTCACCTATATATTATTATAAATATCGCAGGTTCCCAATACCATTCTTCATCCAGTAGAATGATTCCTAACCCAAATCCAACATGTTCTTACCCCTAACCATACACTGTTCCCTCAATCCAACTTTACAGAAGAGCAGGGACAGAGTTGGTCTTACAATAGAGGAATGTAGGGGATCTTCCACGTGCTGAGAACTCAAAGGTCCATGCAGAAATGATGCCTGGAGAAGATGTAGGCAGCTCTGAAGGACATGAGAGAGCAAAAGTCATCTTCCATGGCAAACAACCTGGTCAGGATGAAGGGTTGTGTCTGAATGAGCCGCACTCTTCTTAATGTAGACAAGATGGACCAAACCAGGCCTGTGTGGAAAGCTGTTCCTGGGTGCCTATGGAGGATATACCATTCTAACTTGTGAAAGTGTCACAGGAAGCAGGGGCAGCCTCCATCTCATAGGACCCTTGGAAGCAACTGTTAGGACAACTTGGTTGCTAAGGCAGTGACCTCATTCAGTTCCTGAAGGAAGTGACCTCACCTCACTTCTTTTGTGATGGAACTCTCTGAACTTGGCAACAAGGAAGCCAGGCACCCAGAGCCAGTTTCAGTCCCAGTCCCAGTGGGCTCACTTGTTTGCATTTACCAAGGACAGAGTCAGTCTTTCTTGGTACCTACTGATGTGAGGATGACCAAATGCCAGGAAAACTCTGAAGAGGGCACTTTTCCGAGAAAGCAGGTAGTGAGTGGCTCACGGGTGGCTCCTGACAACTTCATTGAGTAGGCCAAGGAGGCCAGATCTGAGAGAGGACGGGCCATTTAGGGGAACATTGTATGGCCCACCAGTCAGAAGACACTCCGGATAGTCACAGACCTACTTGGGGGAAGGAGGTGCCTTAGTGGGTGTGGGTGTGAGTTTATGGTTTTGTCTCATGTTCTGAGAATAGGTAGGAAAGGCAGTTTGTTTGGTTTGGAGTGGACTGTTTCTAGTAAGTCGTTGGACAAGGCGAGTGTTTCTATGTCTGTGTATCCCACTGTATCCCTGGTTGTAGACATTGGAAAAGAGAATGAATCAATGGATGCATCCTGTCTAGTAGAAAACTTTCCAGCATTCATCCTTTCCAATTTATGAATGGACTGGGGCTTGCCTTATCTATGGGCAACACCTACTATCTTGCTAAGTTCCTGTTTTCTTCCTGAATTCTGGCCACTCTCCAGAATAGGCTCATGGTTTTGTGTCCAAGATATGTACCACCTCCCAGCTCTATGACATGGCCATGCACTGGATAACTGAAGGGAATGGCAAGCATCTCAGAAAACTCAGATATCAGTGTGACCAGTAAAGTGTCAGTGGAGAAACCCTGCTTTGGGCCTTTTGCTTACCTATTGTTCTGTTGCCCTGAGTGTCAGGAAGGTCTTTGCCTCAGGCCACCCCTTTGTGAAGCCTGAAGTAAACAGTTTTCAAATGGAAATGAAGGGGCATCACCTGTGGCTTTTGGCTTAATTCCTGTGCAAAGGGATGTGTGTGAATCAGCCTCTTGGCCCTGTGTGAGGCTGTGGCTTAGAGTCTCAGCACCTGATGGATTAAAGAAAGATCCCATGTGTGCATCCAAAGCCAAAATGGCAAAAAGAGCAGTCATTGTGGATGAAGTCTCTCGCTTTCCTCTGGAAAGTTCCTGACCTCCATCAAGTGAGAATAGGGATCCTTTGGGTCAAATGAGTTCTTCAAAGCCCTGCAGAGGCTAGCCCATAGGTTCTTGGGTTTTCTCATGTCTCCAATTCACACAAAGAATCTATACCCGAAAGTCAGTAGGCCTCAAATTGGAGGAGCAGAGCAGTATTAATGGCAGGCCTATTTGATCAATCCTGGGTCACAGGAAGAGTGTCCAGGCCACCCAGACATTAGGCAAATGAGGGGCAAGGGAGCTTATTCTAGACGCTGTCTTGGGCTGCCCCCTCATGGAAACCTCCAGCAAGAGGTTGTGATGAGTGCCTATATGGAAGAAGATGAGGGCCATGTGGCAGTGTTTTGGTTTGAATTGTGGTCATTTCTGTGGCGGTTGGAAGGGATGACTTGGTCCACCTGGTCTTGAACTCTGGCGTGATTCCCCTCAGAGACTGAGTTCTGGAACTGAACTCAGAGAAGAATTGCCATGAATTGTGTTGGGATTTTAGGAGGCCACGCATGAGAGTTGCCCTTGGAAACTGAGATCTAGGCCCAGGGTGGCTTTCCACAGAGCACTGGGAATCTCAGCCAGGATATCACATGATTTTATTCTTAAAGACCTGGCAGCCATAATTGAGAGTCAAAACACACATGGACCTCACATTGTAGACCTCAATGGGCCTGGCTTGATGTGACCTTTTGGCCACTCTTGGGAAGCCTTGCCTCTGAGTGTTTCTCCAGAGCTTTCATTGAAATGAGCTTCCTCACCATTTAGTGGTTCCTGAATGAATAGAAACCCACAGTGCCTCCAAGTTCATCCTTGAAAAATGGCTTGATAAATACCATGAAATTTTTGAAATTCCCATGACCAGGTGGCACTGGAGAACCTTTGGATGTCCTGTTGCTGATCATGAGTGTACCAGACAGTGCCTTGATTGACTGGGTTTCATGAAAATGGTGTAGAACAGAGATGCCAGTAAGTTGGAGCCTGCGGATTAGTGGGCCTAGAGCAGTGGTGTGCAGGTGTGTGATAAAACATCTGTGGTGGGGCCATGTGGATCTGCCATTGGCTTCCACATGGCTTGTGACTGACACGGTGAAGCCAGCAGACCCTTATATGTAAAGGCATCTTGTTATATGGAGAGGTTTCCGGGCAATGTTCAGAAACAGGTTGCTATGGTCAAGGGGGCAAGCTCTGTGGGATAGAAGCCTGGTTGGTGCATTGTCCTCGGACCCTGAGTCAGCACACGTGACAGTACTCCCTCCAGAACTGTGTCCCAGTTGAACTCCTTGTATTTCATGAAGCAAATAGGAAACTCCCAGTGAAGCAGCAAGAAACACCAGGAAAAGTGGAGGATGACCAAATGGCCTCACAGTCCACACGGGGAAACACTTAGACCCCAGTGGCCACAGTTGACCTACAAAGAGAGAATTCAGCACTGCTGCCTCATGTTCACTGGAAAATCAGAAACCATGTCCTCCAGGCTACATAGATGCAGACCAAGCTTTGATGGTCTCACTACAAAGGAAGATAAAGCTCCTGACAACAACATATATTTCAAGGGTCCAACCTCAGAGGCAGTTTCCCAAGAAGTCTTTAGGCCAGCAGAGCTCCATGTTTGTGGAGTGTTTACCCTGTCCCTTACTTATGGAAACTCCTCTACCACCTCCAAGGTTGTGAACTCCTGAGCATTTTCCATTGTATATATGTATTCACAGATTTTCTAACTCTTTTCTTCAAATTGTGTCTTACTCGGGGCAAAGGTAATGTCAAGGCATTGTTCTTGACGAGAGTGGGAAGATTTTTGTGTAGCACAGAATTGCATACACATTGGATTCATTTTCCTCTTTTCCATTCAAAATACTGAATCCCTGACACTAACCCATACCCTCCTGGACTCTGATTACCAATCCTGATATGATGGAGGAAAATAACCCAAACAGAATAGCAATACATGCAGTTCAGAGGAGGCATGGTGTCTAATTGGACTTTCCTTTGGCATTATAAAGGCTAGGTGTTATAAATCTAGTCCAATTTAAGAGAAGTAGTTCTCCATTTGTTTGTAAAGTTAACCAATATGTGAATTCCTGTCTCCCTTTCTCTGTAGACTGTTCAGCACATGTATATTTACGTGCACATATAGAATCCTACCTGGTATCCCATGTACATTCTTGTGAGGTGGCTGACATGGCAGATACAAATTGTGAGAAGAGATCACTCCTCCTAAATGCTGTTGGAACTGAAAATTCAACCTATGGGTGAGCTTTCTACTTGAACAACATGATACATAAATCCATGTTCATTAAATTAAATATTTTTGGATCTGTGGATGATGTATATTTCATGATGAATTTTGATTGGCATATATATTTCTACTTTTTAAAGTCTCTGTGTGTTTGTATGTTTGAATGTATATATATATATATATATATATATATATATATATATATATATATACATACACACACACACACACACACACACACACACACACTCTCTCCAGATTTTTCAAAGTATGAAATATATGTGTCTTATTATACACTCCCTAAATTCATTCATGTTCATGTATGTGGATTTATAATCATCTTTTCAAAAGATTATTCTCAGAAATATTCATCCACCTGAAATACACATTTGTTTCCTAGTGAATGGTGCTTAGAAATCCTAATATTTCTACTGTAACTGACCGAGTTTCGCATCAATGCAAGTAGATTCCTATGATACATGATGTGTATTTTGACGTTTCTTTTTTTTCGACACTGGTACATCACTATTTCTTCAGTTGATGCACATCATAAGATATATATTTCATCCACAATTTTCACAAATTTCCAGGCATTTGGTTCACTTTCAATCACTTCCTGCTTCAGAACACATGTACTCCTGTATATTTCTGGACTGGTCTTTTCATGAGACTTCTTTCCAAACACATTATTTTTGATTTCCATAATCACTTTTCAAGCAAATCTCACACAGCCTTCATGGTAAACCATAACCCTAATATAATCATTAGATATATAACTGGTTGGAATGAATGATTGTGTATCAATATTAGATTTCCTATATATTTTCAGGTATCAGTTCAATCCATTATGTAAATCGGAACCAGTTCTATTATTTATTCACAGTATGGTCTATTCATGCATTATCTCTATATTCATAGACACAGGGTACACCTATTGGTGCCCCCAAATACTAATCAATACGTCTTCAAGATATTGCTCCCAGAAATGGTGGAAGAAATACTCATGTCACCTGATCTACATATACATTTTATCACAGTGATATTCTGGACACATAATGCAAAGTTCACACTTATGATTGTACCAAAGTCTAAATGGAAAGTGAGCATGTATTACTAAAAACATCCTTGTCCAGATGCCTGATGCTCTCAAATGTCAATCCTATCGGTGACTACACAGTTGCTTCGTCCTAAGATTACATATTCAAACTCAACCCTGTTGAAAATATCTAATCCTATCACTCACTTTATACTTTGACTGATTTCCCAATGTCTCTATTGATATCTGCTTTCCTATATAATTTCCCATATTCATTATTGTGACTGACTCTTCACATGTGCTGACATTTACATCTACTCTCTAACTGACACCCTACTGCTAAAGAACTTTTGGTCCAAATGTTATACTCACTCTTCTTCCTAAACCTACTGACTCTCTTCCTAATCCTACCTACTATCCCTTTTTGACTGGATGTTCTCTTCCACATTCAATCATCCAAGGTACAAGGTCTTATGCCATTGTATATCAATTTATCTGAGACAGCTGTGCAGAATGTAATTCCAAGCTAAGTATCCCAGTCAAGGGCCCAATGCCCTTCTGGGCTTCAAAGCTTACTTAGATTTCTGTTTTCATACATATACTTCACCTATATATTATTATAAATATCGCAGGTTCCCAATACCATTCTTCATCCAGTAGAATGATTCCTAACCCAAATCCAACATGTTCTTACCCCTAACCATACACTGTTCCCTCAATCCAACTTTACAGAAGAGCAGGGACAGAGTTGGTCTTACAATAGAGGAATGTAGGGGATCTTCCACGTGCTGAGAACTCAAAGGTCCATGCAGAAATGATGCCTGGAGAAGATGTAGGCAGCTCTGAAGGACATGAGAGAGCAAAAGTCATCTTCCATGGCAAACAACCTGGTCAGGATGAAGGGTTGTGTCTGAATGAGCCGCACTCTTCTTAATGTAGACAAGATGGACCAAACCAGGCCTGTGTGGAAAGCTGTTCCTGGGTGCCTATGGAGGATATACCATTCTAACTTGTGAAAGTGTCACAGGAAGCAGGGGCAGCCTCCATCTCATAGGACCCTTGGAAGCAACTGTTAGGACAACTTGGTTGCTAAGGCAGTGACCTCATTCAGTTCCTGAAGGAAGTGACCTCACCTCACTTCTTTTGTGATGGAACTCTCTGAACTTGGCAACAAGGAAGCCAGGCACCCAGAGCCAGTTTCAGTCCCAGTCCCAGTGGGCTCACTTGTTTGCATTTACCAAGGACAGAGTCAGTCTTTCTTGGTACCTACTGATGTGAGGATGACCAAATGCCAGGAAAACTCTGAAGAGGGCACTTTTCCGAGAAAGCAGGTAGTGAGTGGCTCACGGGTGGCTCCTGACAACTTCATTGAGTAGGCCAAGGAGGCCAGATCTGAGAGAGGACGGGCCATTTAGGGGAACATTGTATGGCCCACCAGTCAGAAGACACTCCGGATAGTCACAGACCTACTTGGGGGAAGGAGGTGCCTTAGTGGGTGTGGGTGTGAGTTTATGGTTTTGTCTCATGTTCTGAGAATAGGTAGGAAAGGCAGTTTGTTTGGTTTGGAGTGGACTGTTTCTAGTAAGTCGTTGGACAAGGCGAGTGTTTCTATGTCTGTGTATCCCACTGTATCCCTGGTTGTAGACATTGGAAAAGAGAATGAATCAATGGATGCATCCTGTCTAGTAGAAAACTTTCCAGCATTCATCCTTTCCAATTTATGAATGGACTGGGGCTTGCCTTATCTATGGGCAACACCTACTATCTTGCTAAGTTCCTGTTTTCTTCCTGAATTCTGGCCACTCTCCAGAATAGGCTCATGGTTTTGTGTCCAAGATATGTACCACCTCCCAGCTCTATGACATGGCCATGCACTGGATAACTGAAGGGAATGGCAAGCATCTCAGAAAACTCAGATATCAGTGTGACCAGTAAAGTGTCAGTGGAGAAACCCTGCTTTGGGCCTTTTGCTTACCTATTGTTCTGTTGCCCTGAGTGTCAGGAAGGTCTTTGCCTCAGGCCACCCCTTTGTGAAGCCTGAAGTAAACAGTTTTCAAATGGAAATGAAGGGGCATCACCTGTGGCTTTTGGCTTAATTCCTGTGCAAAGGGATGTGTGTGAATCAGCCTCTTGGCCCTGTGTGAGGCTGTGGCTTAGAGTCTCAGCACCTGATGGATTAAAGAAAGATCCCATGTGTGCATCCAAAGCCAAAATGGCAAAAAGAGCAGTCATTGTGGATGAAGTCTCTCGCTTTCCTCTGGAAAGTTCCTGACCTCCATCAAGTGAGAATAGGGATCCTTTGGGTCAAATGAGTTCTTCAAAGCCCTGCAGAGGCTAGCCCATAGGTTCTTGGGTTTTCTCATGTCTCCAATTCACACAAAGAATCTATACCCGAAAGTCAGTAGGCCTCAAATTGGAGGAGCAGAGCAGTATTAATGGCAGGCCTATTTGATCAATCCTGGGTCACAGGAAGAGTGTCCAGGCCACCCAGACATTAGGCAAATGAGGGGCAAGGGAGCTTATTCTAGACGCTGTCTTGGGCTGCCCCCTCATGGAAACCTCCAGCAAGAGGTTATGATGAGTGCCTATATGGAAGAAGATGAGGGCCATGTGGCAGTGTTTTGGTTTGAATTGTGGTCATTTCTGTGGCGGTTGGAAGGGATGACTTGGTCCACCTGGTCTTGAACTCTGGCGTGATTCCCCTCAGAGACTGAGTTCTGGAACTGAACTCAGAGAAGAATTGCCATGAAATGTGTTGGGATTTTAGGAGGCCACGCATGAGAGTTGCCCTTGGAAACTGAGATCTAGGCCCAGGGTGGCTTTCCACAGAGCACTGGGAATCTCAGCCAGGATATCACATGATTTTATTCTTAAAGACCTGGCAGCCATAATTGAGAGTCAAAACACACATGGACCTCACATTGTAGACCTCAATGGGCCTGGCTTGATGTGACCTTTTGGCCACTCTTGGGAAGCCTTGCCTCTGAGTGTTTCTCCAGAGCTTTCATTGAAATGAGATTCCTCACCATTTAGTGGTTCCTGAATGAATAGAAACCCACAGTGCCTCCAAGTTCATCCTTGAAAAATGGCTTGATAAATACCATGAAATTTTTGAAATTCCCATGACCAGGTGGCACTGGAGAACCTTTGGATGTCCTGTTGCTGATCATGAGTGTACCAGACAGTGCCTTGATTGACTGGGTTTCATGAAAATGGTGTAGAACAGAGATGCCAGTAAGTTGGAGCCTGCGGATTAGTGGGCCTAGAGCAGTGGTGTGCAGGTGTGTGATAAAACATCTGTGGTGGGGCCATGTGGATCTGCCATTGGCTTCCACATGGCTTGTGACTGACACGGTGAAGCCAGCAGACCCTTATATGTAAAGGCATCTTGTTATATGGAGAGGTTCAGAAACAGGTTGCTATGGTCAAGGGGGCAAGCTCTGTGGGATAGAAGCCTGGTTGGTG
>NW_027552072.1:0-48757 GCF_045843805.1 Urocitellus parryii | reverse complement strand
ATCAAACACGGTTTGTGCTAGCTCTTTGAAACTTGGCACAATAATGTAGTTCCAAGATCTATCGCTATGGTTTGTGTCCTATTGAAGTATCCTCAAGCAGAGACTGACGAGAATCACTTTAATTGAAAGGGGTTGCCAAGCTTCCAAAAAACGACGAGTTTCCTGAAATCTCAGCAAACATTTTTTCACCCAATCTTGATGATACTGGCAGGTAATGATCAGTACACCAATCCCACTATGCTCACCAAATTTCGTTCTTCTAGGTTAAACCGTTCCTTTGCAGTAACCGTTTTCATGTTTAGGTTTCACTCTGTTTTCTCCTGTATGGATACATGTAGTTGGAACTCTAAATCAAACACGGTGTGTGCTAGCTCTTTGAAACTTGCACAATAATGTAGTTCCAAGTTCTATCGCTATGGTTTGTGTCCTATTGAAGTAGCCCCAAGCAGAGAATGACGAGAATCACATTCATTGGAAGGGGTTGCCAAGCTTCCAAAAAACTACGAGTTTCCTGAAATCTCAGCAAACATTTTTTCACTCAATCTTGATGATACTTGCAGGTAATGATCAGTACACCAGTCCCACTTGGCTCACCAAATTTCGTTCTTCTAGGTTAAACCGTTCCTTTGCAGTAACCGTTTTCATGTTTAGGTTTCACTCTGTTTTCTCCTATATGGATACATGTAGTTGGAACTCTAAATCAAACACGGTGTGTGCTAGCTCTTTGAAACTTGGCAAATAATGTAGTTCCAAGTTCTATCGCAATGGTTTGTGTCCTATTGACGTAGCCCCAAGCAGAGACTGACGAGAATCACATTCATTGAAAGGGGTTGCCAAGCTTCCAAAAAACTACGAGTTTCCTGAAATCTCAGCAAACATTTTTTCACCCAATCTTGATGATACTGGAGGGATAATGATCAGTACACCAATCCCACTAGGCTCACCAAATTTAGTTCTTCTACGTTAAACCGTTCCTTTGCAGTAACCGTTTTCATGTTTAGGTTTCACTCTGTTTTCTCCTATATGGATACATGTAGTTGGAACTCTAAATCAAACACGGTTTGTGCTAGCTCTTTGAAACTTGGCACAATAATGTAGTTCCAAGTTCTATCGCAAAGGTTTGTGTCCTATTGACGTAGCCCCAAGCAGAGACTTACGAGAATGACATTCATTGAAAGGGGTTGCCAAGCTTCCAAAAAACTACGAATTTCCTGAAATCTCAGCAAACATTTTTTCACCCAATCTTGATGGTACTGGCAGGTAATGATCAGTACACCAATCCCACTTGGCTCACCAAATTTCGTTCTTCTAGGTTAAACCGTTCCTTTGCAGTAACCGTTTTCATGTTTAGGTTTCACTCTGTTTTCTCCTATATGGATACATGTAGTTGGAACTCTAAATCAAATACGGTTTGTGCTAGCTCTTTGAAACATGGCCCAATAATGTAGTTCCAAGTTCTATCGCTATGGTTGTGTCCTATTGAAGTAGCCCCAAGCAGAGACTTACGAGAATCACATTCATTGGAAGGGGTTGCCAAGCTTCCAAAAAACTACGAATTTCCTGAAATCTCAGCAAACATTTTTTCACCCAATCTTGATGGTACTGGCAGGCAATGATCAGTACACCAATCCCACTTGGCTCACCAAATTTCGTTCTTCTAGGTTAAACCGTTCCTTTGCTGTAACCGTTTTCATGTTTAGGTTTCACTCTGTTTTCTCCTATATGGATACATGTAGTTGGAACTCTAAATCAAACACGGTTTGTGCTAGCTCTTTGAAACTTGGCACAATAATGTAGTTCCAAGTTCTATCGCTATGGTTTGTGTCCTATTGACGTAGCCTCAAGCAGAGACTGACGAGAATCACATTCATTGGAAGGGGTTGCCAAGCTTCCAAAAAACTACGAATTTCCTGAAATCTCAGCAAACATTTTTTCACCCAATCTTGATGATACTTGCAGGTAATGATCAGTACACCAGTCCCACTTGGCTCACCAAATTTCGTTCTTCTAGGTTAAACCGTTCCTTTGCAGTAACCTTTTTCATGTTTAGGTTTCATTCTGTTTTCTCCTATATGGATACATGTAGTTGGAACTCTAAATCAAACACGGTTTGTGCTAGCTCTTTGAAACTTGGCACAATAATGTAGTTCCAAGTTCTATCGCTATGGTTTGTGTCCTATGGAAGAAGCCCCAAGCAGAGACTGATGAGAATCACTTTCATTGAAAGGGGTTGCCAAGCTTCCAAAAAACTACGAGTTTCCTGATATCTCAGCAAACATTTTTTCACCCAATCTTGATGAAACTTGCAGGTAATGATCAGTACACCAATCACACTAGGCTCACCAAATTTCGTTCTTCTAGCTTAAACCGTTCCTTTGCAGTAACCGTTTTCATGTTTAGGTTTCACTCTGTTTTCTCCTATACGGATACATGTAGTTGGAACTCTAAATCAAACACGGTTTCTGTTAGCTCTTTGAAACTTGGCACAATAATGTAGTTCCAAGTTCTATCGCTATGGTTTGTGTCCTATTGAAGTAGCCCCAAGCAGAGACTGATGAGAATCACTTTCATTGAAAGGGGTTGCCAAGCTTCCAAAAAACTACGACTTTCCTGAAATCTCAGCAAACATTTTTTCACCCAATCTTGATGATACTGGCATGTAATGATTAGTACACCAATCCCACTTGGCTCACCAAATTTCGTTCTTCTAGGTTAAACCGTTCCTTTGCAGTAACCGTTTTCATGTTTAGGTTTCACTCTGTTTTCTCCTATATGGATACATGTAGTTGGAACGCTAAATCAAACACGGTTTGTGCTAGCACTTTGAAACTTGGCACAATAATGTAGTTCCAAGTTCTATCGCTATGGTTTGTGTCCTATTGAAGTAGCCCCAAGCAGAGACTGATGAGAATCACATTCATTGGAAGGGGTTGCCAAGCTTCCAAAACCTACGAGTTTCCTGAAATCTCAGCAAACATTTTTTAACCCAATCTTGATGATACTTGCAGGTAATGATCAGTACACGAGTCCCACTTGGCTCACCAAATTTCGTTCTTCTAGGTTAAACCGTTCCTTTGCAGTAACCTTTTTCATGTTTAGGTTTCACTCTGTTTTCCCTATATGGACACATGTAGTTGGAACTCTAAATCAAACACGGTTTGTGCCAGCTCGTTGAAACTTGGCAAAATAATGTAATTCCAAGTTCTGTCGCTATGGTTTGTGTCCTATTGACATAGCCCCAAGCAGAGAGTGACGAGAATCACATTGATTGGAAGGGGTTGCCAAGCTTCCAAAAAACTACGAGTTTCTTGAAATCTCAGCAAACATTTTTTCACCCAATCTTGATGATACTTGCAGGTAATGATCAGTACACCAGTCCCACTTGGCTCACCAAATTTCGTTCTTCTAGGTTAAACCGTTCCTTTGCAGTAACCATTTTCATGTTTAGGTTTCACTCTGTTTTCTCCTCTATGGATACATGTATTTGGAACTCTAAATCAAACACGGTGTGTGCTAGCTCTTTGAAACTTGGCACAATAATGTAGTTCCAAGTTCTATCGCTATGGTTTGTGTCCTATTGATGTAGCCCCAAGCAGAGACTGACGAGAATCACATTCATTGGAAGGGGTTGCCAAGCTTCCAAAAAACTACGAGTTTCTTGAAATCTCAGCAAACATTTTTTCACCCAATCTTGATGATACTTGCAGGTAATGATCAGTACACCAATCCCACTTGGCTCACCAAATTTCGTTCTTCTAGGTTAAACCGTTCCTTTGCAGTAACCGTTTTCATGTTTAGGTTTCACTCTGTTTTCTCCTATATGGATACATGTAGTTGGAACTCTAAATCAAACACGGTTTCTGTTAGCTCTTTGAAACTTGGCAAAATAATGTAGTTCAAAGTTCTATCGCTATGGTTTGTGTCCTATTGAAGTAGCCCCAAGCAGAGACTGACGAGAATCACATTCATTGAAAGGGGTTGCCAAGCTTCCGACAAACTACGAGTTTCCTGAAATCTCAGCAAACATTTTTTCACCCAATCTTGATGATACTGGCAGGTAATGATTAGTACACCAATCCCACTTGGCTCACCAAATTTCGTTCTTCTAGGTTAAACCGTTCCATTGCAGTAACCGTTTTCATGTTTAGGTTTCACTCTGTTTTCTCCTATACGGATACATGTAGTTGGAACTCTAAATCAAACACGGTTTCTGTTAGCTCTTTGAAACTTGGCACAATAATGTAGTTCCAAGTTCTATCGCTATGGTTTGTGTCCTATTGAAGTAGCCCCAAGCCTGATGAGAATCACTTTCCATTGAAAGGGGTTGCCAAGCTTCCAAAAAAATTCGAGCTTCCTGAAATCTCAGCAAACATTTTTTCACCCAATCTTGATGATACTGGCATGTAATGATTAGTGCACCAATCCCACTTGGCTCACCAAATTTCGTTCTTCTAGGTTAAACCGTTCCTTTGCAGTAACCGTTTTCATGTTTAGGTTTCACTCTGTTTTCTCCTATATGGATACATGTAGTTGGAACTCTAAATCAAACGCGGTTTGTGCTAGCTCTTTGAAAACTTGGCACAATAATGTAGTTCCAAGTTCTATCGCTATGGTTTGTGTCCTATTGGAAGTAGCCCCAAGCAGAGACTGACGAGAATCACATTCATTGGAAGGGGTTGCCAAGCTTCCAAAACCTACGAGTTTCCTGAAATCTCAGCAAACATTTTTTAACCCAATCTTGATGATACTTGCAGGTAATGATCAGTACACGAGGTCCCACTTGGCTCACCAAATTTCGTTCTTCTAGGTTAAACCCGTTCCTTTGCAGTAACCTTTTTCATGTTTAGGTTTCACTCTGTTTTCCCTATATGGACACATGTAGTTGGAACTCTAAATCAAACACGGTTTGTGCTAGCTCTTTGAAACTTGGCACAATAATGTAATTCCAAGTTCTGTCGCTATGGTTTTTGTCCTATTGACATAGCCCCAAGCAGAGAGTGACGAGAATCACATTGATTGGAAGGGG
Organism: Urocitellus parryii; assembly: GCF_045843805.1. NCBI lineage: Eukaryota > Metazoa > Chordata > Mammalia > Rodentia > Sciuridae > Urocitellus > Urocitellus parryii. The sequence goes on along the minus strand of NW_027552072.1, from coordinate 43,731 downwards.
TTGCCAAGCTTCCAAAAAACTGCGAGTTTCCTGAAATCTCAGCAAACATTTTTTCACCCAATCTTGATGAAACTTGCAGGTAATGATCAGTACACCAATCACACTAGGCTCACCAAATTTCGTTCTTCTAGCTTAAACCGTTCCTTTGCAGTAACCGTTTTCATGTTTAGGTTTCACTCTGTTTTCTCCTATACGGATACATGTAGTTGGAACTCTAAATCAAACACGGTTTCTGTTAGCTCTTTGAAACTTGGCACAATAATGTAGTTCCAAGTTCTATCGCTATGGTTTGTGTCCTATTGAAGTAGCCCCAAGCAGAGACTGATGAGAATCACTTTCATTGAAAGGGGTTGCCAAGCTTCCAAAAAACTACGAATTTCCTGAAATCTCAGCAAACATTTTTCACCCAATCTTGATGATACTGGCATGTAATGATTAGTACACCAATCCCACTTGGCTCACCAAATTTTCGTTCTTCTAGGTTAAACCGTTCCTTTGCAGTAACCGTTTTCATGTTTAGGTTTCACTCTGTTTTCTCCTATATGGATACATGTAGTTGGAATGCTAAATCAAACACGGTTTGTGCTAGCTCTTTGAAACTTGGCACAATAATGTAGTTCCAAGTTCTATCGCTATGGTTGTGTCCTATTGAAGTAGCCCCAAGCAGAGACTGATGAGAATCACATTCATTGGAAGGGGTTGCCAAGCTTCCAAAACCTACGAGTTTCCTGAAATCTCAGCAAACATTTTTTAACCCAATCTTGATGATACTTGCAGGTAATGATCAGTACACGAGTCCCACTTGGCTCACCAAAATTTCGTTCTTCTAGGTTAAACCGTTCCTTTGCAGTAACCTTTTTTCATGTTTAGGTTTCACTCTGTTTTCCCTATATGGACACATGTAGTTGGGAACTCTAAATCAAACACGGTTTGTGCCAGCTCGTTGAAACTTGGCAAAATAATGTAATTCCAAGTTCTGTCGCTATGGTTTGTGTCCTATTGACATAGCCCCAAGCAGAGAGTGACGAGAATCACATTGATTGGAAGGGGTTGCCAAGCTTCCAAAAAACTACGAGTTTCTTGAAATCTCAGCAAACATTTTTTCACCCAATCTTGATGATACTTGCAGGTAATGATCAGTACACCAGTCCCACTTGGCTCACCAAATTTCGTTCTTCTAGGTTAAACCGTTCCTTTGCAGTAACCATTTTCATGTTTAGGTTTCACTCTGTTTTCTCCTCTATGGATACATGTATTTGGAACTCTAAATCAAACACGGTGTGTGCTAGCTCTTTGAAACTTGCACAATATGTAGTTCCAAGTTCTATCGCTATGGTTTGTGTCCTATTGATGTAGCCCCAAGCAGAGACTGACGAGAATCACATTCATTGGAAGGGTTGCCAAGCTTCCAAAAAACTACGAGTTTCTTGAAATCTCAGCAAAACATTTTTTCACCCAATCTTGATGATACTTGCAGGTAATGATCAGTACACCAATCCCACTTGGCTCACCAAATTTCGTTCTTCTAGGTTAAACCGTTCCTTTGCAGTAACCGTTTTCATGTTTAGGTTTCACTCTGTTTTCTCCTATATGGATACATGTAGTTGGAACTCTAAATCAAACACGGTTTCTGTTAGCTCTTTGAAACTTGGCAAAATAATGTAGTTCCAAGTTCTATCGCTATGGTTTGTGTCCTATTGAAGTAGCCCCAAGCAGAGACTGACGAGATCACATTCATTGAAAGGGGTTGCCAAGCTTCCGACAAACTACGAGTTTCCTGAAATCTCAGCAAACATTTTTTCACCCAATCTTGATGATACTGGCAGGTAATGATTAGTACACCAATCCCACTTGGCTCACCAAATTTCGTTCTTCTAGGTTTAACCGTTCCATTGCAGTAACCGTTTTCATGTTTAGGTTTCACTCTGTTTTCTCTCCTATACGGATACATGTAGTTGGAACTCTAAATCAAACACGGTTTCTGTTAGCTCTTTGAAACTTGGCACAATAATGTAGTTCCAGTTCTATCGCTATGGTTTGTGTCCTATTTGAAGTAGCCCCAAGCAGAGACTGATGAGAATCACTTTCATTGAAAGGGGTTGCCAAGCTTCCAAAAAAATACGAGCTTCCTGAAATCTCAGCAAACATTTTTTCACCCAATCTTGATGATACTGGCATGTAATGATTAGTGCACCAATCCCACTTGGCTCACCAAATTTCGTTCTTCTAGGTTAAACCGTTCCTTTGCAGTAACCGTTTTCATGTTTAGGTTTCACTCTGTTTTCTCCTATATGGATACATGTAGTTGGAACTCTAAATCAAACGCGGTTTGTGCTAGCTCTTTGAAACTTGGCACAATAATGTAGTTCCAAGTTCTATCGCTATGGTTTGTGTCCTATTGAAGTAGCCCCAAGCAGAGACTGACGAGAATCACATCATTGGAAGGGGTTGCCAAGCTTCCAAAACCTACGAGTTTCCTGAAATCTCAGCAAACATTTTTAACCCAATCTTGATGATACTTGCAGGTAATGATCAGTACACGAGTCCCACTTGGCTCACCAAATTTCGTTCTTTCTAGGTTAAACCGTTCCTTTGCAGTAAACCTTTTTCATGTTTAGGTTTCTCTCTGTTTTCCCTATATGGACACATGTAGTTGGAACTCTAAATCAAACACCGGTTTGTGCTAGCTCTTTGAAACTTGGCACAATAATGTAATTCCAAGTTCTGTCGCTATGGTTTGTGTCCTATTGACCTAGCCCCAAGCAGAGAGTGACGAGAATCACATTGATTGGAAGGGGTTGCCATCTTCCAAAAAACTGCGAGTTTCCTGAAATCTCAGCAAACATTTTTTCACCCAATCTTGATGATACTTGCAGGTAATGATCAGTACACCAGTCCCACTTGGCTCACCAAATTTCGTTCTTCTAGGTTAAACCTTTCCTTTGCAGTAACCATTTTCATGTTTAGGTTTCACTCTGTTTTCTCCTATATGGATACATTATGTTGGAACTCTAAATCAAACACGGTTTGTGCTAGCTCTTTGAAACTTGGCACAATAATGTAGTTCCAAGTTCTATCGCTATGGTTTGTGTCCTATGGAAGAAGCCCCAAGCAGAGACTGATGAGAATCACTTTCATTGAAAGGGGTTGCCAAGCTTCCAAAAACTACGAGTTTCCTGATATCTCAGCAAACATTTTTTCACCCAATCTTGATGATACTTGCAGGTAATGATCAGTACACCAATCACACTAGGCTCACCAAATTTCGTTCTTCTAAGTTAAACCGTTCCTTTGCAGTAACCGTTTTCATGTTTTGGTTTCACTCTGTTTTCTCCTATACGGATACATGTAGTTGGAACTCTAAATCAAACACGGTTTCTGTTAGCTCTTTGAAACTTGGCACAATAATGTAGTTCCAAGTTCTATCGCTATGGTTTGTGTCTATTGAAGTAGCCCCAAGCAGAGACTGATGAGAATCACTTTCATTGAAAGGGGTTGCCAAGCTTCCAAAAAACTACGAATTTCCTGAAATCTCAGCAAACATTTTTCACCCAATCTTGATGATACTGGCATGTAATGATTAGTACACCAATCCCACTTGGCTCACCAAATTTCGTTCTTCTAGGTTAAACCGTTCCTTTGCAGTAACCGTTTTCATGTTTAGGTTTTCACTCTGTTTTCTCCTATATGGATACATGTAGTTGGAACACTAAATCAAACACGGTTTGTGCTAGCTCTTTGAAACTTGGCACAATAATGTAGTTCCAAGTTCTATCGCTATGGTTTGTGTCCTATTGAAGTAGCCCCAAGCAGAGACTGACGAGAATCACATTCATTGGAGGGGTTGCCAAGCTTCCAAAACCTACGAGTTTCCTGAAATCTCAGCAAACATTTTTTACCCCAATCTTGATGATACTTGCAGGTAATGATCAGTACACGAGTCCCACTTGGCTCACCAAATTTCGTTCTTCTAGTTAAACCGTTCCTTTGCAGTAACCTTTTTCATGTTTAGGTTTCACTCTGTTTTCCCTATATGGACACATGTAGTTGGAACTCTAAATCAAACACGGTTTGTGCTAGCTCTTTGAACTTGGCACAATAATGTAATTACAAGTTCTGTCGCTATGGTTTGTGTCCTATTGGCATAGCCCCAAGCAGAGAGTGACGAGAATCACATTGATTGGAAGGGGTTGCCAAGCTTCCAAAAAACTACGAGTTTCCTGAAATCTCAGCAAACATTTTTTCACCCAATCTTGAGATACTTGCAGGTAATGATCAGTACACCAGTCCACTTTGGCTCACCAAGTTTCGTTCTTCTAGGTTAAACCGTTCCTTTGCAGTAACCATTTTCATGTTTAGGTTTCACTCTGTTTTCCCTCTATGGATACATGTAGTTGGAACTCTAAATCAAACACGGTTTGTGCTAGCTCTTTGAAACCTTGGCACAATAATGTAGTTCCAAGTTCTATTGCTATGGTTTGTGTCCTATTGATGTAGGACCAAGCAGAGATTTACGAGAATCAAATTTATTGGAAGGGGTTGCCAAGCTTCCAAAAAACTACGAGTTTCTTGAAATCTCAGCAAACAGTTTTCACCCAATCTTGATGATACTTGCAGGTAATGATCAGTAACACCAGTCCCACTTGGCTCACCAAATTGTTTCTTCTAGGTTAAACCGTTCCTTTGCAGTAACCGTTTTCATGTTTAGGATTTCACTCTGTTTTCTCCTATATGGATACATGTAGTTGGAACTCTAAATCAAACACGGATTCTGTTAGCTCTTGAAACTTGGCACAATAATGTAGTTCCAAGTTCTATCGCTATGGTTTGTGTCCTATGGAAGTAGCCCCAAGCAGAGACTGACGAGAATCTCTTTCATTGAAAGGGGTTGCCAAGCTTCCGAAAAACTACGAGTTTCTGAAATCTCAGGAAACAATTTTTTCACCCAATCTTGATGATACTGGCAGGTAAATGATTAGTACTCCAATCCCACTGTGGCTCACCCAATTTCGTTCTTCTTGGTTAAACCTTCCTTTGCAGTAACCCGTTTTCATGTTTAGGTTTCACTCTGTTTTCTCCTATATGGATACATGTAGTTGGACTCTAAATCAAACACGGTTTGTGCTGCTCTTTGAAACTTGGCACATAATGTAGTTCCAGTTCTGTCGCTATGGTTTGTGTCCTATTGAAGTATCCCCAAGCAGAGACTGACGAGAATCAAATTCATTGGGAAGGGGTTGCCAAGCTTCCAAAAAAACTACGCGTGTCCCTGAAATCTCAGCAAACATTTTCACCCATTCTTGATGATACTTGCAGGTATGATCAGTACACCAGTCCCACTTGGCTCACCAAAATTTCGTTCTTCTAGGTTAAACCTTTCCTTTGCAGTAACATTTTTCATGTTTAGGTTCACTACTGTTTTCCTATATGGACACATGTAGTTGGAAACTCTAAATCAAACACGGTTTGTGCTAGCACTTTGAAACTTGGACAATAATGTAATTCCAAGTTCTGTCGCTATGGTTTGTGTCCTATTGAAGTAGCCCCAAGCAGAGACTGACGAGAATCACATTGATTGGAAGGGGTTGCAAGCTTCCAAAAACTGCGAGTTTCCTGAATCTCAGCAAACATTTTTTCACCCAATCTTGATGATACTTGCAGGTAATGATCAGTACACCAGTCCCACTTGGCTCACCAAATTTCGTCTTCCTAGGTTAACCGTTCCTTTGCAGTAACAATTTTAATGTTTAGGTTTCACTCTGTTTTCTCCTATATGGATACATGTAGTAGGAACTCCAAATGAAACACAGTTTGTGCTAGCTCTTTGAAACTTGGCACAATAATGTAGTTCCAAGTTCTATCGCTATGGTTTGTGTCCTATTGAAGTAGCCCCAAGCAGAGAATGAACGAGAATCACATCTTTGGAAGGGGTTGCCAAGCTTCAAAAAACTACGAGTTTCCTGAAATCTCAGCAAACATTTTTTCACTCAATCTTGATGATACTTGCAGGTAATGATCAGTACACCAGTCCACTTGGCTCACCAATTTCGTTCTTCTAGGTTAAACCGTTCCTTTGCAGTAACCGTTTTCATGTTTAGGTTTCAACTCCTGTTTTCTCCTATATGGATACATGTAGTTGGAACTCTAAATCAAACACGGTGTGTGCTAGCTCTTTGAAACTTGGCAATAATGTAGTTCCAAGTTCTATCGCAATGGTTTGTGTCCTATTGACGTAGCCCAAGCAGAGACTGACGAGAATCACATCAATGAAAGGGTTGCCAAGCTTCCAAAAAACTACGAGTTTCCTGAAATCTCAGCAAACATTTTTTCACCCAATCTTGATGATACTGGAGGATAATGATCAGTACACCAATCCCACTAGGCTCACCAAATTTAGTTCTTCTACGTTAAACCGTTCCTCTTTGCAGTAACCGTTTTCATGTTTAGGTTTCACTCTGTTTTCTCCTATATGGATACATGTAGTTGGAACTCTAAATCAACACGGTTTGTGCTAGCTCTTTGAAACTTGGCACAATAATGTAGTTCCAAGTTTCTATCGCAAAGGTTTGTGTCCTATTGACGTAGCCCCAAGCAGAGACTTACGAGAATGACATTCATTGAAAGGGGTTGCCAAGCTTCCAAAAAACTACGAATTTCCTGAAATCTCAGCAAACATTTTTTCACCCAATCTTGATGGTACTGGCAGGTAATGATCAGTACACCAATCCCACTTGGCTCACCAAATATTTCGTTCTTCTAGGTTAAACCGTTCCTTTGCAGTAACCGTTTTCATGTTTAGGTTTCACTCTGTTTTCTCCTATATGGATACATGTAGTTGGAACTCTAATCAAATACGGTTTGTGCTAGCTCTTTGAAACATGGCCCAATAATGTAGTTCCAAGTTCTATCGCTATAGTTGTGTCCTATTGAAGTAGCCCCAAGCAGAGACTTACGAGAATCACATTCATTGGAAGGGGTTGCCAAGCTTCCAAAAAACTACGAATTTCCTGAAATCTCAGCAAACATTTTTTCACCCAATCTTGATGGTACTGGCAGGTAATGATCAGTACACCAATCCCACTTGGCTCACCAAATTTCGTTCTTCTAGGTTAAACCGTTCCTTTGCTGTAACCGTTTTCCATGTTAGGTTTCACTCTGTTTTCTCCTATATGGATACATGTAGTTGGAACTCTAAATCAAACACGGTTTGTGCTAGCTCTTTGAAACTTGGCACAATAATGTAGTTCCAAGTTCTATCGCTATGGTTTGTGTCCTATTGACGTAGCCTCAAGCAGAGACTGACGAGAATCACATTCATTGGAAGGGGTTGCCAAGCTTCCAAAAAACTACGAGTTTCCTGAAATCTCAGCAAACATTTTTTCACCCAAATCTTGATGATACTTGCAGGTAATGATCAGTACACCCAGTCCCACTTGGCTCACCAAATTTCGTTTCTTCTAGGTGAAACCGTTCCTTTGCAGTAACCTTTTTCATGTTTAGGTTTCATTCTGTTTTCTCCTATATGGATACATGTAGTTGGAACTCTAAATCAAACCGGTTTGTGCTAGCTCTTTGAAACTTGGCACAATAATGTAGTTCCAAGTCTATCGCTATGGTTTGTGTCCTATTGACGTAGCCCCAAGCAGAGACTGACGAGAATCACATTGATTGGAAGGGGTTGCCAAGCTTCCAAAAAACTGCGAGTTTCCTGAAATCTCAGCAAACATTTTTTCACCCAATCTTGATGATACTTGCAGGTAATGATCAGTACACCTGTCCCACTTGGCTCACCAATTTCGTTCTTCTAGGTTAAACCGTTCCTTTGCAGTAACCGTTTTCATGTTTAGGTTTCACTCTGTTTCTCCTATATGGATACATGTAGTTGGAACTCTAAATCAAACACGGTTTGTGCTAGCTCTTTGAAACTTGGCACAATAATGTAGTTCCAAGTTCTATCGCTATGGTTGTGTCCTATTGAAGTATCCTCAAGCAGAGACTGACGAGAATCACTTTAATTGAAAGGGGTTGCCAAGCTTCCAAAAAAATACGAGCTTCCTGAAATCTCAGCAAACATTTTTTCACCCAATCTTGATGATACTTGCAGGTAATGAATCAGAACACCAATCCCACAAGGTTCACAAATTTCGTTCTTCTAGGTTAAACCGTTCCTTTGCAGTAACCGTTTTCATGTTTAGGTTTCACTCTGTTTTCTCCTATATGGATACATGTAGTTGGAACTCTAAATCAAACACGGTTTGTGGTAGCTCTTTGAAAACTTGCACAATAATGTAGTTCCAAGTTCTATCGCTATGGTTTGTGTCCTATTGAAGTAGCCCCAAGCAGAGAATGACGAGAATCACATTCATTGGAAGGGGTTGCCAAGCTTCCAAAAAACTACGAGTTTCCTGAAATCTCAGCAAACATTTTTTCACCCAATCTTGATGATACTGGAGGGATAATGATCAGTACACCAATCCCACTAGGCTCACCAAATTTAGTTCTTCTACGTTAAAACCGTTCCTTTGCAGTAACCGTTTTCTGTTTAGGTTTCACTCTGTTTTCTCCTATATAGATACATGTAGTTGGAACTCTAAATCAAACACGGTTTCTCTTAGCTCTTTGAACTTTGCACAATAATGTAGTTCCAAGTTCTATCGCTATGGTTTGTGTCCTTTTGAAGTAGCCCCAAGCAGAGACTGACGAGAATCACTTTCATTGAAAGGGGTTGCCAAGCTTCCAAAAAACTACGAGTTTCCTGAAATCTCAGCAAACATTTTTTCACCCAATCTTGATGATACTGGAGGGATAATGATCAGTACACCAATCCCACTAGGCTCACCAAATTTCGTTCTTCTAGGTTAAACCGTTCCTTTGCAGTAACCGTTTTCATGTTTAGGATTCACTCTGTTTTCTCCTATATGGATACATGTTAGTTGGAACTATAAATCAAACACGGTTTGTGCTAGCTCTTTGAAACTTGCACAATAATGTAGTTCCAAGTTTCTATCGCTTTGGTTTGTGTCCTATTGAAGTAGCCCCAAGCAGAGACTGACAAGAATCACATTCATTGGAAGGGGTTGCCAAGCTTCCAAAAAACTACGAGTTTCCTGAAATCTCAGCAAACATGTTTTTCACCCAATCTTGATGATACTTGCAGGTAATGATCAGTACACCAGTCCCACTTGGCTCACCAAATTTCGTTCTTCTAGGTTAAACCGTTCCTTTGCTGTAACCGTTGTCATGTTTAGGTTTCACTCTGTTTTCTCCTATAATGGATACATGTAGTTGGAACTCTAAATCAAACACGGTGTGTGCTAGCTCTTTGAAACTTGACACAATAAATGTAGTTCCAAGTTCTATCGCTATGGTTTGTGTCCTATTGAAGTCGCCCCAAGCAGAGAATGACGAGAATCACATTCATTGGAAGGGGTTGCCAAGCTTCCAAAAAACTACGAGTTGCCTGAAATCTCAGCAAACATTTTTTCACCCAATCTTGATGATACTTGCAGGTAATGATCAGTACACCAGTCCCACTTGGCTCACCAAATTTCGTTCTTCTAGGTTAAACCGTTCCTTTGCTGTAACCGTTTTCATGTTTAGGTTTCACTCTGTTTTCTCCTATATGGATACATGTAGTTGGAACTCTAAATCAACACAGTTTGTGCTAGCTCTTTGAAACTTGGCACAATAATGTAGTTCCAAGTTCTATCGCTATGTGTTTGTGTCCTATTGAAGTAGCCCCAAGCAGAGACTGACGAGAATCACATTCATTGGAAGGGGTTGCAAGCCTTCCAAAAAACTACGAATTTCCTGTAATCTCAGCAAACATTTTTTCCACCCAATCTTGATGGTACTGGCAGGTAATGATCAGTACACTAATCTCACTTGGCTCACCAAATTTCGTTTTTCTAGGTTAAACCGTTCCTTTGCAGTAACCGTTTTCATGTTTAGGTTTCACTCTGTTTTCTCCTATATGGATACATGTAGTTGGAACTCTAAATCAAACACGGTTTGTGCTAGCTCTTTGAAGCTTGGCACAATAATGTAGTTCCAAGTTCTATCTCTATGGTTTGTGTCCTATTGACGTAGCCTCAAGCAGAGACTGACGAGAATCACATTCATTGAAAGGGGTTGCCAAGCTTCCAAAAAACTACGAGTTTCCTGAAATCTCAGCAAACATTTTTTCACCCAATCTTGATGATACTTGCAGGTAATGATCAGTACACCAGTCCCACTTGGCTCACCAAATTTCGTTCTTCTAGGTTAAACCGTTCCTTTCAGTAACCATTTTCATGTTTAGGTTTCACTCTGTTTTCTCCTATATGGATACATGTAGTTGGAACTCTAAATCAAACACGGTTTGTGCTAGCTCATTGAAACTTGGCACAATAATGTAGTTCCAAGTTCTATCGCTATGGTTTGTGTCCTATTGATGTAGCCCCAAGCAGAGACTTACGAGAATCACATTCATTGGAAGGGGTTGCCAAGCTTCCAAAAAACTACGAGTTTCCTGAAATCTCAGCAAACATTTTTTCACCCAATCTTGATGATACTTGCAGGTAATGATCAGAACAAGAATCCCACAAGGCTCACCAAATTTCGTTCTTCTAGGTTAAACCGTTCCCTTTGCCGTAACCGTTTTCATGTTTAGGTTTCACTCTGTTTTCTCCTATATGGATACATGTAGTTGGAACTCTAAATCAAACACGGTTTGTGCTAGCTCTTTGAAACTTGGCACAATAATGTAGTTCCAAGTTCTATCGCTATGGTTTGTTTCCTATTGAAGTAGCCCAAGCAGAGAATGACGAGAATCACATTCATTGGAAGGGGTTGCCAAGCTTCCAAAAAACTACGAGTTTCCTGAAATCTCAGCAAACATTTTTTCACTCAATCTTGATGATACTTGCAGGTAATGATCAGTACACCAGTCCCACTTGGCTCACCAAATTTCGTTCTTCTAGGTTAAACCGTTACTTTGCAGTAACTGTTTTCATGTTTAGGTTTCACTCTGTTTTCTCCTATATGGATACATGTAGTTGGACTCTAAATTCAAACACGGTTTTGTGCTAGCTCTTTGAAACTTGGCACAATAATGTAGTTCCAAGTTCTATCGCTTTGGTTTGTGTCCTATTGAAGTAGCCCCAAGCAGAGACTGACGAGAATCACTTTCATTGAAAGGGATTGCCAAGCTTCCGAAAACTACGAGTTTCCTGAAATCTCAGCAAAAATTTTTTCACCAATATTGATGATACTGACAGGTAATGATAAGTTCACCAATCCCACTTGGCTCTCCAAATTTCGTTCTTCTAGTTTAAACCGTTCCTTTGCAGTAACCGTTTTCATGTTTCGATTTCACTCTGTTTTCTCCTATATGGATACATGTAGTTGGAACTCTAAATCAAACACGGTTTGTGCTAGCTCTTTGAAACTTGGCACAATAATGTAGTCCAAGTTCTATCGCAATGGTTTGTGTCCTATTGACGTAGCCCCAAGCAGAGACTGACGAGAATCACATTCATTGGAAGGGGTTGCCAAGCTTCCAAAAACTACGAGTTTCCTGAAATCTCAGCAAACATTTTTTCACCCAATCTTGATGATACTGGAGGGATAATGATCAGTACACCAATCCCACTAGGCTCACCAAATTTAGTTCTTCTAAGTTAAACCGTTCCTTTGCAGTAACCGTTTTCATGTTTAGGTTTCACTCTGTTTTCTCCTATATGGATACATGTAGTTGGAACTCTAATCAACACGGTTTGTGCTAGCTCTTTGAAACTTGGCACAATAATGTAGTTCCAAGTTCTATCGCTATGGTTTGTGTCCTATTGACGTAGCCCCAAGCAGAGACTTACGAGAATGACAATCATTGAAAGGGGTTGCCAAAGCTTCCAAAAAACTACGAATTTCTGAAATCTCAGCAAACATTTTTTCACCCAATCTTGATGGTACTGGCAGGTAATGATCAGTACACCAATCCCACTTGGCTCACCAAATTTCGTTCTTCTAGGTTAAACCGTTCCTTTGCAGTAACCAGTTTTCATGTTTAGGTTTCACTCTGTTTTCTCCTATATGGATACATGTAGTTGGAACTCTAAATCAAATACGGTTTGTGCTAGCCTCTTTGAAACTTGGGCCCAATAATGTAGTTCCAAGTTCTATCCTCTATGGTTTGTGTCCCTATTGAAGTAGCCACAAGCAGAGAATGACGAGAATCACATCTACATTGGAAGGGGTTGCCAAGCTTCCAAAAAACTACGAGTTGCCTGAAATCTCAGCAAACATTTTTTTCACCCAATCGTGATGATACTTGCAGGTAATGATCAGTACACCAGTCCCACTTGGCTCACCAAATTTCGTTCTTCTAGGTTAAAACCGTTCCTTTGCTGTAACCGTTTTCATGTTTAGGTTTCACTCTGTTTTCTCCTATATGGATACATGTATTTGGAACTCTAAAATCAAACACGGTTTGTGCTAGCTCTTTGAAACTTGGCACAATAATGTAGTTCCAAGTTCTATCGCTATGGTTTGTGTCCTATTGATGTAGCCCCATGCAGAGACTTACGGAATCACTTTCATTGAAAGGGGTTGCCAAGCTTCCAAAAAACTACGAATTTCCTGAAATCTCAGCAAACATTTTTTCACCCAATCTTGATGGTACTGGCAGGTAATGATCAGTACACCAATCCCACTTGGCCCACCAAATTTCGTTCTTCTAGGTTAAACCGTTCCTTTGCAGTAACCGTTTTCATGTTTAGGTTTCACTCTGTTTTCTCCTATATGGATACATGTTGTTGGAACTCTAAATCAAATACGGTTTGTGCTAGCTCTTTGAAATCTTGGCCCAATAATGTAGTTCCAAGTTCTATCCGCTATGGTTTGTGTCCTATTGAAGTAGCCCCAAGCAGAGAATGACGAGAATCACATTCATTGGAAGGGGTTGCCAAGCTTCCAAAAAACTACGAGTTGCCTGAAATCTCAGCAAACATTTTTTCACCCAATCTTGATGATACTTGCAGGTAATGATCAGTACACCAGTCCCACTTGGCTCACCAAATTTCGTTCTTCTAGGTTAAAACCGTTCCTTTGCTGTAACCGTTTTCATGTTTAGGTTTCACTCTGTTTTCTCCTATATGGATACATGTATTTGGATCTCTAAATCAAACACGGTTTGTGCTAGCTCTTGAAACTTGGCACAATAATGTAGTTCCAAGTTCTATCGCTATGGTTTGTGTCCTATTGATGTAGCCCCAAACAGAGACTTACGAGAATCACTTTCATTGAAAGGGGTTGCCAAGCTTCCAAAAAACTACGAATTTCCTGAAAATCTCAGCAAACATTTTTTCACCCAATCTTGATGGTACTGGCAGGTAATGATCAGTACACCAATCCTACTTGGCTCACCAAATTTCGTTCTTCTAGGTTAAACCGTTCTTTGCAGTAACCGTTTTCATGTTTAGGTTTCACTCTGTTTTCTCCTATATGGATACATGTAGTTGGAACTCTAAATCAAACACGGTTTGTGCTAGCTCTTTGAAATTGGCACAATAATGTAGTTCCAAGATCTATCGCTATGGTTTGTGTCCTATTGAAGTATCCTCAAGCAGAAACTGACGAGAATCACTTTAATTGAAAGGGGTTGCCAAGCTTCCAAAAAACTACGAGTTTCCTGAAATCTCAGCAAACATTTTTTCACCCAATCTTGATGATACTTGCAGGTAATGATCAGAACACCAATCCACAAGGCTCACCAAATTTCTTTCTTCTAGGTTAAACAGTTCCTTTGCAGTAACCGTTTTTCATGTTTAGGTTTCACTCTGTTTTCTCCTATATGGATACATGTAGTTGGAACTCTAAATCAAACACGGTTTTTGTTAGCTCTTTGAAACTTGGCACAATAATGTAGTTCCAAGTTCTATCGCTATGGTTTGTGTCCTATTGAAGTAGCCCCAAGCAGAGACTGACGAGAAACACTTTCATTGAAAGGGGTTGCCAAGCTTCCAAAAAACTACGAGTTTCCTGAAATCTCAGCAAACATTTTTTTCACCCAATCTTGATGATACTGGCAGGTAATGATCAGTACACCAATCCCACTATGCTCACCAAATTTCGTTCTTCTAGGTTAAAACCGTTCCTTTGCAGTAACCGTTTTCATGTTTAGGTTTCACTCTGTTTTCTCCTATATGGATACATGTAGTTGGAACTCTAAATCAAACACGGTTTGTGCTAGCTCTTTGAAACTTGCACAATAATGTAGTTCAAAGTTCTATCGCTAGGGTTTGTGTCCTATTGAAGTAGCCCCAAGCAGAGAATGACGAGAATCACATTCATTGGAAGGGGTTGCCAAGCTTCCAAAAAACTATGAGTTTCCTGAAATCTCAGCAAACATTTTTTCACCCAATCTTGATGATACTGGAGGGATAATGATCAGAACACCAATCCCACTAGGCTCACCAAATTTAGTTCTTCTACGTTAAACCGTTCCTTTGCAGTAACCGTTTTCATGTTTAGGTTTCACTCTGTTTTCTCCTATATGGATACATGTAGTTGGGAACTCTAAATCAAACAAGGTTTGTGCTAGCTCTTTGAAACTTGGCACAATAATGTAGTTCCAAGTTCTATCGCTATGGTTTGTGTCCTATTGACGTAGCCCCAAAGCAGAGACTTACGAGAATGACATTCATTGAAAGGGGTTGCCAAGCTTCCAAAAAACTACGAATTTCCTGAAATCTCAGCAAACATTTTTTCACCAATCTTGATGGTACTGGCAGGTAATGATCAGTACACCAATCCCACTTGGCTCACCAAATTTCGTTCTTCTAGGTTAAACCGTTCCTTTGCAGTAACCGTTTTCATGTTTAGGTTTCACTCTGTTTTCTCCTATATGGATACATGTAGTTGGAACTCTAAATCAAATACGGTTTGTGCTAGCTCTTTGAAACTTGGCACAATAATGTAGTTCCAAGTTCTATCGCTATGGTTTTTTGTCCTATTGAAGTAGCCCCAAGCAGAGACTGACGAGAATCACATTCATTGGAAGGGGTTGCCAAGATTCCAAAAAAATACGAGTTGCCTGAAATCTCAGCAAACATTTTTTCACCCAATCTTGATGATACTTGCAGGTAATGATCAGTACACCAGTCCCACTTGGCTCAATAAATTTCGTTCTTCTAGGTTAAACCGTTTCTTTGCTGTAACCGTTTTCATGTTTAGGTTTCACTCTGTTTTCTACTATATGGATACATGTAGTTGGAACTCTAAATCAAACACGGTTTGTGCTAGCTCTTTGAAACTTGCACAATAATGTAGTTCCAAGTTCTATCGCTATGGTTTGTGTCCTATTGAAGTAGCCCCAAGCAGAGACTGACGAGTATCACATTCATTGGAAGGGGTTGCCAAGCTTCCAAAAAACTACGTGTTTCCTGAAATCTCAGCATTTTTTCACCCAATCTTGATGATACTTGCAGGTAATGATCAGTACACCAGTCCCACTTGGCTCACCAAATTTCGTTCTTCTAGGTTAAACCGTTCCTTTGCAGTAACCGTTTTCATGTTTAGGTTTCACTCTGTTTTCTCCTATATGGATACATGTAGTTGGAACTCTAAATCAAACACGGTTTGTGCTAGCTCTTTGAAACTTGGCACAATAATGTAGTTCCAAGTTCTGTCGCTATGGTTTGTGTCCTATTGAAGTAGCCCCAAGCACAGACTGACTAGAATCACTTTCATTGAAAGGGGTTGCCAAGCTTCCGAAAAACTACGAGTTTCCTGAATTCCAGCAAACATTTATTCATCCAATCTTGATGTTACTTGCAGGTAATGATCAGTACACCAATCCCACTTGGCTCACCAAATTTCGTTTTCTAGGTTAAACCGTTCCTTTGCAGTAACCGTTTTCATGTTTAGGTTTCACTCTGTTTTCTCCTATATGGATACATGTAGTTGGAACTCTAAATCAAACAGATTTCTGTTAGGTCTTTGAAACTTGGCACAATAATGTAGTTCCAAGTTCTATCGCTATGGTTTGTGTCCTATTGAAGTAGCCCCAAGCAGAGACTGACGAGAATCACATTCATTGAAAGGGGTTGCCAAGCTTCCAAAAAACTACGAGTTTCCTGAAATCTCAGGAAACATTTTTTCACCCAATCTTGATGATACTTGCAGGTAATGATCAGTACACCAGTCCCACTTGGCTCACCAAATTTCGTTCTTCTAGGTTAAACCGTTACTTTGCAGTAACTGTTTTCATGTTTAGGTTTCACTCTGTTTTCTCCTATATGGATACATGTAGTTGGAACTCTAAATCAAACACGGTTTGTGCTAGCTCTTTGAAACTTGGCACAATAATGTAGTTCCAAGTTCTATCCCTATGGTGTGTGTCCTATTGAAGTAGCCCCAAGCAGAGACTGACGAGAATCACATTCATTGAAAGGGGTTGCCAAGCTTCCAAAAAACTACGAATTTCCTGAAATCTCAGCAAACATTTTTTCACCCAATCTTGATGATACTTGCAGGTAATGATCAGTACACCAGTACCACTTTGCTCACCAAATTTCGTTCTTCTAGGTTAAACCGTTCCTTTGCCGTAACCGTTTTAATGTTTAGATTTCACTCTGTTTTCTCCTATATGGATACATGTATTTGGAACTCTAAATCAAACACGGTTTGTGCTAGCTCTTTGAAACTTGGCACAATAATGTACTTCCGTGTTCTATCGCTATGGTTTGTGTCCCATTGAAGTAGCCCCAAGCAGAGCCTGACGAGAATCACATTCATTGAAAGGGGTTGCCAAGCTTGCAAAAAACTATGAGTTTCCTGAAATCTCAGCAAACATTTTTTCACCCAATCTTGATGATACTTGCAGGTAATGATCAGTACACCAGTCCCACTTGGCTCACCAAATTTGGTTCTTCTAGGTTAAACCGTACCTTTGCAGTAACCGTTTTCATGTTTAGGTTTCACTCTGTTTTCTCCTATATGGATAAATGTATTTGGAACTCTAAATCAAACACGGTTTGTGCTAGCTCTTTGAAACTTGGCACAATAATGTAGTTCCAAGTTCTATCGCTATGGTTTGTGTCCTATGGAAGTAGCCCCAAGCAGAGACTGACGAGAATCACTTTCATTGAAAGGGGTTGCCAAGCATCCAAAAAACTACGAGTTTCCTGAAATCTCAGCAAACATTTTTTCACCCAATCTTGATGATACTTGCAGGTAATGATCAGTACACCAATCCCACTTGGCTCACCAAATTTCGTTCTTCTAGGTTAAACCGTTCCTTTGCAGTAACCGTTTTCATATTTAGGTTTCACTCTGTTTTCTCCTATACAGATACATGTAGTTGGAACTCTAAATCAAACACGGTTTGTGCTAGCTCTTTGAAACTTGGCACAATAATGTAGTTCCAAGTTCTATCGCTATGGTTTGTGTCCTATGGAAGTAGCCCCAAGCAGAGACTGACGAGAATCACTTTCATTGAAAGGGGTTGCCAAGCTTCCAAAAAACTACGAGTTTCCTGAAATCTCAGCAAACATTTTTTCACCCAATCCTGATGATACTGGCAGGTAATGATAAGTACACCAATCCCACTTGGCTCACCAAATTTCCTTCTTCTAGGTTAAACCGTTCCTTTGCAGTAACCGTTTTCATGTTTAGGTTTCACTCTGTTTTCTTCTATATATATACATTTAGTTGGAACTCTAAATCAAACACGGTTTGTGCTAGCTCTTTGAAACTTGGCACAATAATGTATTTATAAGTTCTGTCGCTATGATTTGTGTCCTATTGAAGTAGCCCCAAGCAGAGACTGAGGAGAATCTCTCATTGAAAGGCGATGCCAAGCTTCCAAAAAACTACGAGATTCCTGAAATCTCAGCAAACATTTTTTTCACCCAATCTTGATGATACTTGCAGGTAATGATCAGTACACCAATCCCACTTGGCTCACCAAATTTCGTTCTTCTAGGTTAAACCGTTCCTTTGCAGTAACAGTTTTCATGTTTAGGTTTCACTCTGTTTTCTCCTATATGGATAAATGTATTTGGAACACAAAATCAATCACGGTATAAGTTAGGTCTTTGAAACTTGGCACAATTATGTAGTTCCAAGTTGTTTCGCTATGGTTTGTGTCCTATTGAAGTAGCCCCAAGCAGAGACTGACGAGAATGACATTCATTAAAAGGGGTTGCCAAGCTTCCAAAAAACTACCAATTTCCTGAAATCTCAGCAAACATTTTTTTCACCCAATCTTGATGGTACTGGCAGGTAATGATCCCTACACCAATCCCACTTGGCTCACCAAATTTCGTTCTTCTAGGTTAAACCGTTCCTTTACAGTAACCGTTTTCATGTTTAGGTTTCACTCTGTTTTCTCCTATATGGATACATGTAGTTGGAACTCTAAATCAAACACGGTTTGTGCTAGCTCGTTGAAACTTGGCACAATAATGTAGTTCCAAGTTCTATCGCTATGGTTTCTGTCCTATGGAAGTAGCCCCAAGCAGAGACTGAAGAGAATCACTTTCAGTGAAAGGGGTTGCCAAGATTCCAAAAAACTACGAGTTTCCTGAAATCTCAGCAAACATTTTTTCACCCAATCCTGATGATACTGGCAGGTAATGATAAGTACACCAATCCCACTTGGCTCACCAAATTTCGTTCTTCTAGGTTAAACCGTTCCTTTGCAGTAACCGTTTCCATGTTTAGGTTTCACTCTGTTTTCTCCTATATGGATACATGTAGTTGGAACTCTAAATCAAACACGGTTTGTGCTAGCTCGTTGAAACTTGGCACAATAATGTAGTTCCAGGTTCTATCGCTATGGTTTGTGTCCTATTGAAGTAGCCCCAAGCAGAGAATGACGAGAATCACATTCATTGGAAGGGGTTGCCAAGCTTCCAAAAAACTACGAGTTTCCTGAAATCTCAGCAAACATTTTTTCACCCAATCTTGATGATACTTGCAGGTAATGATCAGTACACCAGTCCCACTTGGCTCAACAAATTTTGTTCTTCTAGGTTAAACCGTTCCTTTGCAGTAACCGTTTACATGTTTAAGTTTCAATCTGTTTTCTCCTATATGGATACATGCATTTGGAACTCTAAATGAAACACGGTTTGTGCTAGCTCTTTGAAACTTGGCACAATAATGTAGTTCCAAGTTCTATCGCTATGGTTTGTGTCCTATTGAAGTAGCCCCAAGCAGAGACTGACGAGAATGACATTCATTGAAAGGGGTTGCCAAGCTTCCAAAAAACTACCAATTTCCTGAAATCTTAGCAAACATTTTTTCACCCAATCTTGATGGTACTGGCAGGTAATGATCCCTACACCAATCCCACTTGGCTCACCAAATTTCGTTCTTCTAGGTTAAACCGTTCCTTTGCAGTAACCGTTTTCATGTTTAGGTTTCACTCTGTTTTCTCCTATATGGATACATGTAGTTGTAACTCTAAATCAAACACGGTTTCTGCTAGCTCTTTGAAACTTGGCACAATAATGTAGTTCCAAGTTCTATCGCTATGGTTTTTTGTCCTATTGAAGTAGCCCCAAGCAGAGACTGACGAGAATCACATTCATTGGAAGGGGTTGCCAAGCTTCCAAAAAACTACGAGTTGCCTGAAATCTCAGCAAACATTTTTTCACCCAATCTTGATGATACTTGCAGGTAATGATCAGTACACCAATCCCACTTGGCTCACTAAATTTCGTTCTTCTAGGTGAAACCGTTCCTTTGCAGTAACCGTTTTCATGTTTAGGTTTCACTCTGTTTTCTCCTATATGGATACATGTAGTTGGAACTCTAAATCAAACACGGTTTGTGCTACCTCGTTGAAACTTGGCACAATAATGTAGTTCCAAGTTCTATCGCTATGGTTTGTGTCCTATTGAAGTAGCCCCAAGCAGAGACTGACGAGAATCACATTCATTGGAAGGGGTTGCCAAGCTTGCAAAAAACTACGAGTTTCCTGAAATCTCAGCAAACATTTTTTCACCCAATCTTGATGATACTTGCAGGTAATGATCAGTACACCAGTCCCACTTGGCTCACCAAATTTCGTTCTTCTAGGTTAAACCGTTCCTTTGCAGTAACCGTTTTCATGTTTAGGTTTCACTCTGTTTTCTCCTATATGGATACATGTATTTGGAACTCTAAATCAAACACGGTTTGTGCTAGGTCTTTGAAACTTGGCACAATAATGTAGTTCCAAGTTCTATCGCTATGGATTGTGTCCTATGGATGTAGCCCCAAGAAGAGACTGACGAGAATCACTTTCATTGAATGGGGTTGCCAAACTCCTAAGAACTACGAGTTTTCTGAAATCTCAGCAAACATTTTTTCACCCAATCTTGATGATACTTGCAGGTAATGATCAGTACACCAATCTCACTTGGCTCACCAAATTTCGTTCTTCTAGGTTAAACCGTTCCTTTGCAGTAACCGTTTCCATGTTTCGGTTTCACTCTGTTTTCTCCTATATGGATACATGCAGTTGGAACTCTAAATCAAACACGGATTGCGCTAGCTCTTTGAAACTTGGCACAATAATGTAGTTCCAAGTTCTATCGCTATGGTTTGTGTCCTATTGAAGTAGCCCCAAGCAGAGACTGACGAGAATGACATTCATTGAAAGGGGTTGCCAAGCTTCCAAAAAACTACCAATTTCCTGAAATCTCAGCAAACATTTTTTCACCCAATCTTGATGGTACTGGCAGGTAATGATCCCTACACCAATCCCACTTGGCTCACCAAATTTCGTTCTTCTAGGTTAAACCGTTCCTTTGCAGTAACCGTTTTCATGTTTAGGTTTCACTCTGTTTTCTCCTATATGGATACATGTAGTTGGAACTCTAAATCAAACACGGTTTGTGCTAGCTCTTTGAAACTTGGCACAATAATGTAGTTCCAAGTTCTATCGCTATGGATTGTGTCCTATGGTAGTAGCCCCAAGCAGAGACTCACGAGAATCACATTCATTGGAAGGTGTTGCCAAGCTTCCAAAAAACTACGAGTTTCCTGAAATCTCAGCAAACATTTTTTCACCCAATCTTGATGATACTTGCAGGTAATGATCAGTACACCAATCCCACTTGGCTCACTAAATTTCGTTCTTCTAGGTTAAACCGTTCCTTTGCAGTAACCGTTTTCATGTTTAGGTTTCACTCTGTTTTCTCCTACATGGATACATGTAGTTGGAACTCTAAATCAAACACGGTTTGTGCTAGCTCTTTGAAACTTGGCACAATAATGCAGTTCCAAGTTCTATCACTATGGTTTGTGTCCTATTGAAGTAGCCCCAAGCAGAGACTGACGAGAATCACATTCATTGGAAGGGGTTGACAAGCTTGCAAAAAACTATGAGTTTCCTGAAATCTCAGCAAACATTTTTTCACCCAATCTTGATGATACTTGCAGGTAATGATCAGTACACCAGTCCCACTTGGCTCACCAAATTTGGTTCTTCTAGGTTAAACCATACCTTTGCAGTAACAGTTTTCATGTTTAGGTTTCACTCTGTTTTCTCCTATATGGATAAATGTATTTGGAACTCTAAATCAAACACGGTATCAGTTAGGTCTTTGAAACTTGGCACAATTATGTAGTTCCAAGTTGTTTCGCTATGGTTTGTGTCCTATTGAATTAGCCCCAAGCAGAGACTGACGAGAATGACATTCATTGAAAGGGGTTGCCAAGCTTCCAAAAAACTACCAATTTCCTGAAATCTCAGCAAACATTTTTTCACCCAATCTTGATGGTACTGGCAGGTAATTGATCCCTACACCAATCCCACTTGGCTCACCAAATTTCGTTCTTCTAGGTTAAACCGTTCCTTTGCAGTAACCGTTTTCATGTTTAGGTTTCACTCTGTTTTCTCCTACATGGATACATGTAGTTGGAACTCTAAATCAAACACGGTTGTGCTAGCTCTTTGAAACTTGGCACAATAATGTAGTTCCAAGTTCTATCGCTATGGTTTCTGTCCTATGGAAGTAGCTCCAAGCAGCGACTGAAGAGAATCACTTTCATTGAAAGGGGTTGCCAAGATTCCAAAAAACTACGAGTTTCCTGAAATCTCAGCAAACATTTTTTCACCCAATCCTGATGATACTGGCAGGTAATGATAAGTACACCAATCCCACTTGGCTCACCAAATTTCGTTCTTCTAGGTTAAACCGTTCCTTTGCAGTAACCGTTTCCATGTTTAGGTTTCACTCTGTTTTCTCCTATATGGATACATGTAGTTGGAACTCTAAATCAAACACGGTTTGTGCTAGCTCGTTGAAACTTGGCACAATAATGTAGTTCCAGGTTCTATCGCTATGGGTTGTGTCCTATTGAAGTAGCCCCAAGCAGAGAATGACGAGAATCACATTCATTGGAAGGGGTTGCCAAGCTTCCAAAAAACTACGAGTTTCCTGAAATCTCAGCAAACATTTTTTCACCCAATCTTGATGATACTTGCAGGTAATGATCAGTGCACCAGTCCCACTTGGCTCAACAAATTTTGTCTTCTAGGTTAAACCGTTCCTTTGCAGTAACCGTTTACATGTTTAAGTTTCAATCTGTTTTCTCCTATATGGATACATGCAGTTGGAACTCTAAATGAAACACGGTTTGTGCTAGCTCTTTGAAACTTGCACAATAATGTAGTTCCAAGTTCTATCGCTATGGTTTGTGTCCTATTGAAGGTAGCCCCAAGCAGAGACTGACGAGAATGACATTCATTGAAAGGGGTTGCCAAGCTTCCAAAAACTACCAATTTCCTGAAATCTTAGCAAACATTTTTTCACCCAATCTTGATGGTACTGGCAGGTAATGATCCCTACACCAATCCCACTTGGCTCACCAAATTTCGTTCTTCTAGGTTAAACCGTTCCTTTGCAGTAACCGTTTTCATGTTTAGGTTTCACTCTGTTTTCTCCTATATGGATACATGTAGTTGTAACTCTAAATCAAACACGGTTTCTGCTAGCTCTTTGAAACTTGGCACAATAATGTAGTTCCAAATTCTATCGCTATGGTTTGTGTCCTATGGAAGTAGCCCCAAGCAGAGACTCACGAGAATCGCATTCATTGGAAGGTGTTGCCAAGCTTCCAAAAAACTACGAGTTTTCCTGAAATCTCAGCAAACATTTTTTCACCCAATCTTGATGATACTTGCAGGTAATGATCAGTACACCAATCCCACTTGGCTCACTAAATTTCGTTCTTCTAGGTGAAACCGTTCCTTTGCAGTAACCGTTTTCATGTTTAGGTTTCACTCTGTTTTCTCCTATATGGATACATGTAGTTGGAACTCTAAATCAAACACGGTTTGTGCTACCTCGTTGAAACTTGCACAATAATGTAGTTCCAAGTTCTATCGCTATGGTTTGTGTCCTATTGAAGTAGCCCCAAGCAGAGACTGACGAGAATCACATTCATTGGAAGGGGTTGCCAAGCTTGCAAAAAACTACGAGTTACCTGAAATCTCAGCAAACATTTTTTCACCCAATCTTGATGATACTTGCAGGTAATGATCAGTACACCAGTCCCACTTGGCTCACCAAATTTCGTTCTTCTAGGTAAACCGTTCCTTTGCAGTAACCGTTTTCATGTTTAGGTTTCACTCTGTTTTCTCCATATGGATACATGTATTTGGAACTCTAAATCAAACACGGTTTGTGCTAGGTCTTTGAAACTTGGCACAATAATGTAGTTCCAAGTTCTATCGCTATGGATTGTGTCCTATGGATGTAGCCCCAAGAAGAGAACTGACGAGAATCACTTTCATTGAATGGGGTTGCCAAACTCCTAAGAACTACGAGTTTCTGAAATCTCAGCAAACATTTTTTCACCCAATCTTGATGATACTTGCAGGTAATGATCAGTTCACCAATCTCACTTGGCTCACCAAATTTCGTTCTTCTAGGTTAAACCGTTCCTTTGCAGTAACCGTTTCCATGTTTCGGTTTCACTCTGTTTTCCTCCTATATGGATACATGCAGTTGGAACTCTAAATCAACACGGATTGCGCTAGCTCTTTGAAACTTGGCACAATAATGTAGTTCCAAGTTCTATCGCTATGGTTTGTGTCCTATTGAAGTAGCCCCAAGCAGAGACTGACTGAGAATGACATTCATTGAAAGGGGTTGCCAAGCTTCCAAAAAACTACCAATTTCCTGAAATCTCAGCAAACATTTTTTCACCCAATCTTGATGGTACTGGCAGGTAATGATCCCTACACCAATCCCACTTGGCTCACCAAATTTCGTTCTTCTAGGTTAAACCGTTCCTTTGCAGTAACCCGTTTTCATGTTTAGGTTTCACTCTGTTTTCTCCTATATGGATACATGTAGTTGGAACTCTAAATCAAACACGGTTTGTGCTAGCTCTTTGAAACTTGGCACAATAATGTAGTTCTAAGTTCTATCGCTATGGATTGTGTCCTATGGAAGTAGCCCCAAGCAGAGACTCACGAGAATCACATTCATTGGAAGGTGTTGCCAAGCTTCCAAAAAACTACGAGTTTCCTGAAATCTCAGCAAACATTTTTTCACCCAATCTTGATGATACTTGCAGGTAATGATCAGTACACCAATCCCACTTGGCTCACTAAATTTCGTTCTTCTAGGTTAAACCGTTCCTTTGCAGTAACCGTTTTCATGTTTAGGTTTCACTCTGTTTTCTCCTACATGGATACATGTAGTTGGAACTCTAAATCAAACACGGTTTGTGCTAGCTCTTTGAAACTTGGCACAATTAATGCAGTTCCAAGTTCTATCGCTATGGTTTGTGTCCTATTGAAGTAGCCCCAAGCAGAGACTGACAAGAATCACATTCATTGGAAGGGGTTGACAAGCTTGCAAAAAACTATGAGTTTCCTGAAATCTCAGCAAACATTTTTTTCACCCAATCTTGATGATACTTGCAGGTAATGATCAGTACACCAGTCCCACTTGGCTCACCAAATTTGGTTCTTCTAGGTTAAACCATACCTTTGCAGTAACAGTTTTCATGTTTAGGTTTCACTCTGTTTTCTCCTATATGGATAAATGTATTTGGAACTCTAAATCAAAACACGGTATCAGTTAGGTCTTTGAAACTTGGCACAATTATGTAGTTCCAAGTTGTTACGCTATGGTTTGTGTCCTATTGAAGTAGCCCCAAGCAGAGACTGACGAGAATGACATTCATTGAAAGGGGTTGCCAAGCTTCCAAAAAACTACCAATTTCCTGAAATCTCAGCAAACATTTTTTCACCCAATCTTGATGGTACTGGCAGGTAATGATCCCTACACCAATCCCACTTGGCTCACCAAATTTCGTTCTTCTAGGTTAAACCGTTCCTTTGCAGTAAACGTTTTCATGTTTAGGTTTCACTCTGTTTTCTCCTACATGGATACATGTAGTTGGAACTCTAAATCAAACACGGTTTGTGCTAGCTCTTTGAAACTTGGCACAATAATGTAGTTCCAAGTTCTTTCGCTATGGATTGTGTCCTATGGAAGTAGCCCCAAGCAGAGACTCACGAGAATCACATTCATTGGAAGGTGTTGCCAAGCTTCCAAAAAACTACGAGTTTCCTGAAATCTCAGCAAACATTTTTTCACCCAATCTTGATGATACTGGCAGGTAATGATAAGTACACCAAATCCCACTTGGCTCACCAAATTTCGTTCTTCTAGGTTAAACCGTTCCTTTGCAGTAACCGTTTCCATGTTTAGGTTTCACTCTGTTTTCTCCTATATGGATACATGTAGTTGGAACTCTAAATCAAACACGGTTTGTGCTAGCTCGTTGAAACTTGGCACAATAATGTAGTTCCAGGTTCTATCGCTATGGTTTGGGTCCTATTGAAGTAGCCCCAAGCAGAGACTGACGAGAATCACATTCATTGGGAAGGGGGTTGCCAAGCTTCCAAAAAACTACGAGTTTCCTGAAATCTCAGCAAACATTTTTTCACCCAATCTTGATGATACTTGCAGGTAATGATCAGTACACCAGTCCCACTTGGCTCAACAAATTTTGTTCTTCTAGGTTAAACCGATCCTTTGCAGTAACCGTTTACATGTTTAAGTTTCACTCTGTTTTCTCCTATATGGATACATGTAGTTGGAACTCTAAATCAAACACGGTTTGTGCTAGCTCTTTGAAACTTGGCACAATAATGTAGTTCCAAGTTCTATCGCTATGGTTTGTGTCCTATTGAAGTACCCCAAGCAGAGACTCACGAGAATCACATTCCTTGGAAGGGGTTGCCAAGCTTCCAAAAATGTACGAGTTTCCTGAAATCTCAGCAAACATTTTTTCACCCAATCTTGATGATACTTACAGGTAATGATCAGTACACCAATCCCACTTGGCTCACTAAATTTCTTTCTTCTCGGTTAAACCGTTCCTTTGCAGTAACCGTTTCCATGTTTCGGTTTCACTCTGTTTTCTCCTATATGGATACATGCAGTTGGAACTCTAAATGGAAACACGGTTTGTGCTAGCTCTTTGAAACTTGGCACAATAATGTAGTTCCAAGTTCTATCGCTATGGTTTGTGTCCTATTGAAGTAGCCCCAAGCAGAGACTGACGAGAATGACATTCATTGAAAGGGGTTGCCAAGCTTCCAAAAAACTACCAATTTCCTGAAATCTTAGCAAACATTTTTTCACCCAATCTTGATGGTACTGGCAGGTAATGATCCCTACACCAATCCCACTTGGCTCACCAAATTTCGTTCTTCTAGGTTAAACGTTCCTTTGCAGTAACCGTTTTCATGTTTAGGTTTCACTCTGTTTTCTCCTATATGGATACATGTAGTTGTAACTCTAAATCAAACACGGTTTCTGCTAGCTCTTTGAAACTTGGCACAATAATGTAGTTCCAAGTTCTATCGCTATGGTTTGTGTCTTATGGAAGTAGCCCCAAGCAGAGACTCACGAGAATCGCATTCATTGGAAGGTGTTTGCCAAGCTTCCAAAAAACTACGAGTTTTCCTGAAATCTCAGCAAACATTTTTTCACCCAATCTTGATGATACTTGCAGGTAATGATCAGTACACCAATCCCACTTGGCTCACTAAATTTCGTTCTTCTAGGTGAAACCGTTCCTTTGCAGTAACGTTTTCATGTTTAGGTTTCACTCTGTTTTCTCCTATATGGATACATGTAGTTGGAACTCTAAATCAAACACGGTTTGTGCTACCTCGTTGAAACATGGCACAATAATGTAGTTCCAAGTTCTATCGCTAATGGTTTGTGTCCTATGGAAGTAGCCCCAAGCAGAGACTGACGAGAATCACATTCATTGGAAGGGGTTGCTAAGCTTGCAAAAAACTATGAGTTTCCTGACATCTCAGCAAACATTTTTTCACCCAATCTTGATGATACTTGCAGGTAATGATCAGTACACCAGTCCCACTTGGCTCACCAAATTTGGTTCTTCTAGGTTAAACCGTACCTTTGCAGTATCCGTTTTCATGTTTAGGTTTCACTCTGTTTTCTCCTATATGGATACATGTAGTTGTAACTCTAAATCAAACACGGTTCTGCTAGCTCTTTGAAACTTGGCACAATAATGTAGTTCCAAGTTCTATCGCTATGGTTTGTGTCTTATGGAAGTAGCCCCAAGCAGAGACTCACGAGAATCGCATGCATTGGAAGGTGTTGCCAAGCTTCCAAAAACTACGAGTTTCCTGAAATCTCAGCAAACATTTTTTCACCCATCTTGATGATACTTGCAGGTAATGATCAGTACACCAATCCCACTTGGCTCACCAATTTCGTTCTTCTAGGTTAAAACCGTTCCTTTGCAGTAACCGTTTTCATATTTAGGTTTCACTCTGTTTTCTCCTATAAGGATACATGTAGTTGGAACTCTAAATCAAACACGGTTTGTGCTAGCTCTTTGAAACCTTGGCACAATAATGTAGTTCCAAGTTCTATCGCTATGGTTTGTGTCCTATGGAAGTAGCCCCAAGCAGAGACTGACGAGAATCACTTTCATTGAAAGGGGTTGCCAAGCTTACAAAAAACTACGAGTTTCCTGAAATCTCAGCAAACATTTTTTCACCCAATCCTGATGATACTGGCAGGTAATGATAAGTACACCAATCCCACTTGGCTCACCAAAATTCCTTCTTCTAGGTTAAACCGTTCCTTTGCAGTAACCCTTTTCATGTTTAGGTTTCACTCTGTTTTCTTCTATATATATACATTTAGTTGGAACTCTAAATCAAACACGGTTTGTGCTAGCTCTTTGAAACTTGGCACAATAATGTATTTATAGTTCTGTCGCTATGATTTGTGTCCTATTGAAGTAGCCCCAAGCAGAGACTGAGGAGAATCTCTTTCATTGAAAGGGGATGCCAAGCTTCCAAAAAACTACGAGATTCCTGAAATCTCAGCAAACATTTTTTTCACCCAATCTTGATGATACTTGCAAGTAATGATCAGTACACCAATCCCACTTGGCTCACCAAATTTCGTTCTTCTAGGTTAAACCGTTCCTTTGCAGTAACAGTTTTCATGTTTAGGTTTCACTCTGTTTTCTCCTATATGGATAAATGTATTTGGAACTCTAAATCAAACACGGTATCAGTTAGGTCTTTGAAACTTGGCACAATTATGTAGTTCCAAGTTGTTTCGCTATGGTTTGTGTCCTATTGAAGTAGCCCCAAGCAGAGACTGACGAGAATGACATTCATTGAAAGGGGTTGCCAAGCTTCCAAAAAACTACCAATTTCCTGAAATCTTAGCAAACATTTTTCACCCAATCTTGATGGTACTGGCAGGTAATGATCCCTACACCAATCCCACTTGGCTCACCAAATTTCGTTCTTCTAGGTTAAACCGTTCCTTTGCAGTAACCGTTTTCATGTTTAGGTTTCACTCTGTTTTCTCCTATATGGATACATGTAGTTGTAACTCTAAAATCAAACACGGTTTCTGCTAGCTCTTTGAAACTTGGCACAATAATGTAGTTCCAAGTTCTATCGCTATGGTTTGTGTCCTATGGAAGTAGCCCCAAGCAGAGACTCACGAGAATCGCATTCATTGGAAGGTGTTGCCAAGCTTCCAAAAAACTACGAGTTTCCTGAAATCTCAGCAAACATTTTTTCACCCAATCTTGATGATACTTGCAGGTAATGATCAGTACACCAATCCCACTTGGCTCACTAAATTTCGTTCTTCTAGGTGAAACCGTTCCTTTGCAGTAACCGTTTTCATGTTTAGGTTTCACTCTGTTTTCTCCTATATGGATACATGTAGTTGGAACTCTAAATCAAACACGGTTTGTGCTACCTCGTTGAAAACTTGGCACAATAATGTAGTTCCAAGTTTTATCGCTATGGTTTGTGTCCTATTGAAAGTAGCCCCAAGCAGAGACTGACGAGAATCACATTCATTGGAAGGGGTTGCCAAGCTTGCAAAAAACTACGAGTTTCCTGAAATCTCAGCAAACATTTTTTCACCCAATCTTGATGATACTTGCAGGTAATGATCAGTACACCAGTCCCACTTGGCTCACCAAATTTCGTTCTTCTAGGATAAACCGTTCCTTTGCAGTAACCGTTTTCATGTTTAGGTTTCACTCTGTTTTCTCCTATATGGATACATGTATTTGGAACTCTAATTCAAACACGGTTTGTGCTAGGTCTTTGAAACTTGGCACAATAATGTAGTTCCAAGTTCTATCGCTATGGATTGTGTCCTATGGATGTAGCCCAAGAAGAGACTGACGAGGAATCACTTTCATTGAATGGGGTTGCCAAACTCCTAAAAACTACGAGTTTCCTGAAATCTCAGCAAACATTTTTTTCACCCAATCTTGATGATTACTTGCAGGTAATGATCAGTACACCAATCTCACTTGGCTCACCAAATTTCGTTCTTCTAGGTTAAACCGTTCCTTTGCAGTAACCGTTTCCATGTTTCGGTTTCACTCTGTTTTCTCGTATATGGATACATGCAGTTGGAACTCTAAATCAAACACGGATTGCGCTAGCTCTTTGAAACTTGGCACATAATGTAGTTCCAAGTACTATCGCTATGGTTTGTGTCCTATTGAAGTAGCCCCAAGCAGAGACTGACGAGAATGACATTGATTGAAAGGGGGTTGCCAAGCTTCCAAAAAACTACCAATTTCCTGAAATCTCAGCAAACATTTTTTCACCCAATCTTGATGGTACTGGCAGGTAATGATCCCTACACCAATCCCACTTGGCTCACCAAATTTCGTTCTTCTAGGTTAAACCGTTCCTTTGCAGTAACCGCTTTCATGTTTAGGTTTCACTCTGGTTTTCTCCTATATGGATACATGTAGTTGGAACTCTAAATCAAACACGGTTTGTGCTAGCTCTTTGAAACTTGGCACAATAATGTAGTTCCAAGTTCTATCGCTATGGATTGTGTCCTATGGAAGTAGCCCCAAGCAGAGACTCACGAGAATCACATTCATTGGAAGGTGTTTGCCAAGCTTCCAAAAAACTACGAGTTTCCTGAAATCTCAGCAAACATTTTTTCACCCAATCTTGATGATACTTGCAGGTAATGATCAGTACACCAATCCCACTTGGCTCACAAAATTTCGTTCTTCTAGGTTAAACCGTTCCTTTGCAGTAACCGTTTTCATGTTTAGGTTTCACTCTGTTTTTCCTACATGGGATACATGTAGTTGGAACTCTAAATCAAACACGGTTTGTGCTAGCTCTTTGAAACTTGGCACATTATGTAGTTCCAAGTTCTATCGCTATGGTTTGTGTCCTATTGAAGTAGCCCCAAGCAGAGACTGACGAGAATCACATTCATTGGAAGGGTTGCCAAGCTTGCAAAAAACTATGAGTTTCCTGAAATCTCAGCAAACATTTTTTCACCCAATCTTGATGATACTTGCAGGTAATGATCAGTACACCAGTCCCACTTGGCTCACCAAATTTGGTTCTTCTAGGTTAAACCGTACCTTTGCAGTAACAGTTTTCATGTTTAGGTTTCACTCTGTTTTCTCCCTATATGGATAAATGTATTTGGAACTCTAAATCAAACACGGTATCAGTTAGGTCTTTGAAACTTGGCACAATTATGTAGTTCCAAGTTGTTTCGCTATGGTTTGTGTCCTATTGAAGTAGCCCCAAGCAGAGACTGACGAGAATGACATTCATTGAAAGGGGTTGCCAAGCTTCCAAAACTACCAATTTCCTGAAATCTCAGCAAACATTTTTTCACCTAATCTTGATGCTACGGGCAGGTAATGATCCCTACACCAATCCCACTTGGCTCACCAAATTTCGTTCTTCTAGGTTAAACCGTCCTTTACAGTAACCGTTTTCATGTTTAGGTTTCACTCTGTTTTCTCCTATATGGATACATGTAGTTGGAACTCTAAATCAAACACGGTTTGTGCTAGCTCTTTGAAACTTGGCACAATAATGTAGTTCCAAGTTCTATCGCTATGGTTTGTGTCCTATTGAAGTAGCCCCAAGCAGAGACTGACGAGAATCACATTCCTTGGAAGGGGTTGCCAAGCTTCCAAAAAAGTACGAGTTTCCTGAAATCTCAGCAAATATTTTTCACCCAATCTTGATGATACTTGCAGGTAATGATCAGTACACCAATCCCACTTGGCTCACTAAATTTCGTTCTTCTAGGTGAAACCGTTCCTTTGCAGTAACCGTTTTCATGTTTAGGTTTCACTCTGTTTTCTCCTATATGGATACATGTAGTTGGAACTCTAAGTCAAACACGGTTTGTGCTACCTCGTTGAAACTTGGCACAATAATGTAGTTCCAAGTTCTATCGCTATGGTTTGTGTCCTATGGGAAGTAGCCCCAAGCAGAGACTGACGGGAATCACATTCATTGGAAGGGGTTGCCAAGCTTGCAAAAAACTATGAGTTTCCTGAAATCTCAGCAAACATTTTTTCACCCAATCTTGATGATACTTGCAGGTAATGATCAGTACACCAGTCCCACTTGGCTCACCAAATTTCGTTCTTCTAGGTTAAACCGTTCCTTTGCAGTAACCGTTTTCATGTTTAGGTTTCACTCTGTTTTCTCCTATATGGATACATGTATTTGGAACTCTAAATCAAACCGGTTTGTGCTAGGTCTTTGAAACTTGGCACAATAATGTAGTTCCAAGTTCTATCGCTATGATTGTGTCCTATGGATGTAGCCCCAAGAAGAGACTGACGAGAATCACTTTCATTGAATGGGTTGCCAAACTCCTAAAAACTACGAGTTTCCTGAAATCTCAGCAAACATTTTTTCACCCAATCTTGATGATACTTGCAGGTAATGATCAGTACACCAATCTCACTTGGCTCACCAAATTTCGTTCTTCTAGGTTAAACCGTTCCTTTGCAGTGACCGTTTCCATGTTTCGGTTTCACTCTGTTTTCTCCTATATGGATACATGCAGTTGGAACTCTAAATCAAACACGGTTTGTGCTAGCTCTTTGAAACTTGGCACAATAATGTAGTTCCAAGTTCTATCGCTATGGTTTGTGTCCTATTGAAGTAGCCCCAAGCAGAGACTGACGAGATGAATTCATTGAAGGGGTTGCCAAGCTTCCAAAAACTACCAATTTCCTGAAATCTCAGCAAACATTTTTTCACCCAATCTTGATGGTACTGGCAGGTAATGATCCCTACACCAATCCCACTTGGCTCACCAAATTTCGTTCTTCTAGGTTAAACCGTTCCTTTGCTGTACCGTTTTCATGTTTAGGTTTCACTCTGTTTTCTCCTATATGGATACATGTAGTTGGAACCTAAATCAAACACGGTTTGTGCTAGCTCTTTGAAACTTGGCACAATAATGTAGTTCCAAGTTCTATCGCTATGGAATGTTGTCCTATGGAGGTAGCCCCAAGCAGAGACTCACGAGAATCACATTCATTGGGAAGGTGTTGCCAAGCTTCCAAAAACTACAAGTTTCCTGAAATCTCAGCAAACATTTTTTTCACCCAATCTTGATGATACTTGCAGGTAATGATCAGTACACCAATCCACTTGGCTCACTAAATTTCGTTCTTCTAGGTTAAACGTTCCTTTGCAGTAACCGTTTTCATGTTTAGGTTTCACTCTGTTTTCTCCTACATGGATACATGTAGTTGGAACTCTAAATCAAACACGGTTTGTGCTAGCTCTTTGAAACTTGGCACAATAATGTAGTTCCAAGTTCTATCGCTATGGTTTGTGTCCTATTGAAGTAGCCCCAAGCAGAGACTGATGAGAATCACATTCATTGGAAGGGGTTGCCAAGCTTGCAAAAAACTATGAGTTTCCTGAAATCTCAGCAAATATTTTTTCACCCAATCTTGATGATACTTGCAGGTAATGATCAGTACACCAGTCCCACTTGGCTCACCAAATTTGGTTCTTCTAGGTTAAACCGTACCTTTGCAGTAACAGTTTTCATGTTTAGGTTTCACTCTGTTTTCTCCTATATGGATAAATGTATTTGGAACTCTAAATCAAACACGGTATCAGTTAGGTCTTTGAAACTTGGCACAATTATGTAGTTCCCAAGTTGTTTCGCTATGGTTTGTGTCCTATTGAAGTAGCCCCAAGCAGAGACTGACGAGAATGACATTCATTGAAAGGGGTTGCCAAGCTTCCAAAAAACTACCAATTTCCTGAAAATCCCAGCAAACATTTTTTCACCCAATCTTGATGGTACTGGCAGGTAATGATCCCTACACCAATCCCACTTGGCTCACCAAATTTCGTTCTTCTAGGTTAAACCGTTCCTTTACAGTAACCGTTTTCATGTTAGGTTTCACTCTGTTTTCTCCTATATGGATACATGTAGTTGGAACTCTAAATCAAACACGGTTTGTGCTAGCTCTTGAAACTTGGCACAATAAAGTAGTTCCAAGTTCTATCGCTATGGTTTGTGTCCTATTGAAGTAGCCCCAAGCAGAGACTGACGAGAATCACATTCATTAGAAGGGGTTGCCAAGCTTGCAAAAACTATGAGTTTCCTGAAATCTCAGCAAACATTTTTCACCCAATCTTGATGATACTTGCAGGTAATGATCAGTACACCAGTCCCACTTGTCTCACCAAATTTCGTTCTTCTAGGTTAAACCGTTCCTTTGCAGTAACCGTTTTCATGTTTAGGTTTCACTCTGTTTTCTCCTATATGGATACATGTATTTGGAACTCTAAATCAAACACGGTTGTGCTAGGTCTTTGAAACTTGGCACAATAATGTAGTTCCAAGTTCTATCGCTATGGATTGTGTCCTATGGATGTAGCCCCAAGAAGAGACTGACGAGAATCACTTTCATTGAATGGGGTTGCCAAACTCCTAAAAACTACGAGTTTCCTGAAATCTCAGCAAACATTTTTTCACCCAATCTTGATGATACTGGCATGTAATGATCAGTACACCAATCTCACTTGGCTCACCAAATTTCGTTCTCTAGGTAAACCGTTCCTTTGCAGTAACCGTTTCCATGTTTCGGTTTCACTCTGTTTTCTCCTATATGGATACATGCAGTTGGAACTCTAAATCAAACACGGATTGTGCTAGCTCTTTGAAACTTGGGCACAATAATGTAGTTCCAAGTTCTATCGCTATGGTTTGTGTCCTATTGAAGTAGCCCCAAGCAGAGACTGACGAGAATGACATTCATTGAAAGGGGTTGCCAAGCTTCCAAAAAACTACCAATTTCCTGAAATCTCAGCAAACATTTTTTCACCCAATCTTGATGGTACTGGCAGGTAATGATCCCTACACCAATCCCACTTGGCTCACCAAATTTCGTTCTTCTAGGTTAAACCGTTCCTTTGCAGTAACCGTTTTCATGTTTAGGTTTCACTCTGTTTTCTCCTATATGGATACATGTAGTTGGAACTCTAAATGAAACACGGTTTGTGCTAGCTCTTTGAAACTTGGCACAATAATGTAGTTCCAAGTTCTTTCGCTATGGATTGTGTCCTATGGAGGTAGCCCCAAGCAGAGACTCACGAGAATCACATTCATTGGAAGGTGTTGCCAAGCTTGCAAAAACTACAAGTTCCTGAAATCTCAGCAAACATTTTTTCACCCCAATCTTGATGATACTTGCAGGTAATGATCAGTACACCAATCCCAACTTGGCTCACTAAATTTCGTTCTTCTAGTGAAACCGTTCCTTTGCAGTAACCGTTTTCATGTTTAGGTTTCACTCTGTTTTCTCCTACATGGATACATGTAGTTGGAACTCTAAATCAAACACGGTTTGTGCTAGCTCTTTGAAACTTGGCACAATAATGTAGTTCCAAGTTCTATCGCTATGGTTTGTGTCCTATTGAAGTAGCCCAAGCAGAGACTGATGAGAATCACATTCATTGGAAGGGGTTGCCAAGCTTGCAAAAAACTATGAGTTTCCTGAAATCTCAGCAAACATTTTTTCACCCAATCTTGATGATACTTGCAGGTAATGATCAGTACACCAGTCCCACTTGGCTCACCAAATTTGGTTCTTCTAGGTTAAACCGTACCTTTGCAGTAACAGTTTTCATGTTTAGGTTTCACTCTGTTTCTCCTATATGGATAAATGTATTTGGAACTCTAAATCAAACACGGTATCAGTTAGGTCCTTTGAAACTTGGCACAATTATGTAGTTCCAAGTAGTTTCACTATGGTTTGTGTCCTATTGAAGTAGCCCCAAGCAGAGACTGACGAGAATGACATTCATTGAAAGGGTTTGCCAAGCTTCCAAAAACTACCAATTTCTGAAATCTCAGCAAACATTTTTTCACCAATCTTGATGGTACTGGCAGGTAATGATCCCTACACCAATCCCACTTGGCTCACCAAATTCGTTCTTCTAGGTTAAACCGTTCCTTTACAGTAACCGTTTTCATGTTTAGGTTTCACTCTGTTTTCTCCTATATGGATACATGTAGTTGGAACTCTAAATCAAACACGGTTTGTGCTAGCTCTTTGAAACTTGGCACAATAATTTAGTTCCAAGTTCTATCGCTATGGTTTGTGTCCCTATTGAAGTAGCCCCAAGCAGAGACTGACGAGAATCACATTCCTTGGAAGGGGTTGCCAAGCTTCCAAAAAAGTACGAGTTTCCTGAAATCTCAGCAAACATTTTTTCACCCAATCTTGATGATACTTGCAGGTAATGATCAGTACACCAATCCCACTTGGCTCACTAAATTTCGTTCTTCTAGGTGAAACCGTTCCTTTGCAGTAACCGTTTTCATGTTTTAGGTTTCACTCTGTTTTCTCCTATATGGATACATGTAGTTGGAACTCTAAATCAAACACGGTTTGTGCTAGCTCTTTGAAACGTGGCACAATAATGTAGTTCCAAGTTCTATCGCTATGGTTTGTGTCCTATTGAAGTAGCCCAAGCAGAGACTGACGAGAATCACATTCCTTGGAAGGGGTTGCCAAGCTTGCAAAAAACTATGAGTTTCCTGAAATCTCAGCAAACATTTTTTCACCCAATCTTGATGATACTTGCAGGTAATGATCAGTACACCAGTCCCACTTGGCTCACCAAATTTCGTTCTTCTAGGTTAAACCGTTCCTTTGCAGTAACCGTTTTCATGTTTAGGTTTCACTCTGTTTTCTCCTATATGGATACATGTATTTGGAACTCTAAATCAAACACGGTTTGTGCTAGGTCTTTGAAACTTGGCACAATAATGTAGTTCCAAGTTCTATCGCTATGGATTGTGTCCTATGGATGTAGCCCCAAGAAGAGACTGACGAGAATCACTTTCATTGAATGGGGTTGCCAAACTCCTAAAAACTACGAGTTTCCTGAAATCTCAGCAAACATTTTTTCACCCAATCTTGATGATACTTGCAGGTAATGATCAGTACACCAATCTCACTTGGCTCACCAAATTTTCGTTCTTCTAGGTGAAACCGTTCCTTTGCAGTAACCGTTTCCATGTTTCGGTTTCACTCTGTTTTCTCCTATATGGATACATGCAGTTGGAACTCTAAATCAAATACGGATTGTGCTAGCTCTTTGAAACTTGGCACAATAATGTAGTTCCAAGTTCTATCGCTATGGTTTGTGTCCTATTGAAGTAGCCCCAAGCAGAGACTGACGAGAATGACATTCATTGAAAGGGGTTGCCAAGCTTCCAAAAAACTACCAATTTCCTGAATATCTCAGCAAACATTCTTTCACCCAATCTTGATGGTACTGGCAGGTAATGATCCCTACACCAATCCCACTTGGCTCACCAAATTTCGTTCTTCTAGGTTAAACCGTTCCTTTGCAGTAACCGTTTTCATGTTTAGGTTTCACTCTGTTTTCTCCTATATGGATACATGTAGTTGGAACTCTAAATGAAACACGGTTTGTGCTAGCTCTTTGAAACTTGGCACAATAATGTAGTTCCAAGTTCTATCGCTATGGATTGTGTCCTATGGAGGTAGCCCCAAGCAGAGACTCACGAGAATCACATTCATTGGAAGTGTTGCCAAGCTTCCAAAAAACTACAAGTTTCCTGAAATCTCAGCAAACATTTTTTCACCCAATCTTGATGATACTTGCAGGTAATGATCAGTACACCAGTCCCACTTGGCTCACTAAATTTCGTTCTTCTAGGTTAAACCGTTCCTTTGCAGTAACCGTTTTCATGTTTAGGTTTCACTCTGTTTTCTCCTACATGGATACATGTAGTTGGAACTCTAAATCAAACACGGTTTGTGCTAGCTCTTTGAAACTTGGCACAATAATGTAGTTCCAAGTTCTATCGCTATGGTTTGTGTCCTATTGAAGTAGCCCCAAGCAGAGACTGATGAGAATCACATTCATTGGAAGGGGTTGCCAAGCTTGCAAAAAACTATGAGTTTCCTGAAATCTCAGCAAACATTTTTTCACCCAATCTTGATGATACTTGCAGGTAATGATCAGTACACCAGTCCCACCTGGCTCACCAAATTTGGTTCTTCTAGGTTAAACGGTACCTTTGCAGTAACAGATTTCATGTTTAGGTTTCACTCTGTTTTCTCCTATATGGATAAATGTAGTTGGAACTCTAAATCAAACACGGTATCAGTAGGTCTTTGAAAACTTTGCACAATTATGTAGTTCCAAGTTGTTTCACTATGGTTTGTGTCCTATTGAAGTAGCCCCAAGCAGAGACTGACGAGAATGACATTCATTGAAAGGGGTTGCCAAACTTCCAAAAAACTACCAATTTCCTGAAATCTCAGCAAACATTTTTTCACCCAATCTTGATGGTACTGGCAGGTAATGATCCCTACACCAATCCCACTTGGCTCACCAAATTTCGTTCTTCTAGGTTAAACCGTTCCTTTACAGTAACCGTTTTCATGTTTAGGTTTCACTCTGTTTTCACCTATATGGATACATGTAGTTGGAACTCTAAATCAAACACGGTTTGTGCTAGCTCTTTGAAACATGGCACAATAATGTAGTTCCAAGTTCTATCGCTATGGTTTGTGTCCTATTGAAGTAGCCCCAAGCAGAGACTCACGAGAATCACATTCCTTGGAAGGGGTTGCCAAGCTTCCAAAAAAGTACGAGTTTCCTGAAATCTCAGCAAACATTTTTTACCCAATCTTGATGATACTTGCAGGTAATGATCAGTACACCAATCCCACTTGGCTCACTAAATTTCGTTCTTCTAGGTTAAACCGTTCCTTTGCAGTAACCGTTTTCATGTTTAGGTTTCACTCTGTTTTCTCCTATATGGATACATGTATTTGGAACTCTAAATCAAACACGGTTTGTGCTAGGTCTTTGAAACTTGGCACAATAATGTAGTTCCAAGTTCTATCGCTATGGATGTGTCCTATGGATGTAGCCCCAAGAAGAGACTGACGAGAATCACTTTCATTGAATGGGGTTGCCAAACTCCTACAAACTACGAGTTTCCTGAAATCTCAGCAAACATTTTTTCACCCAATCTTGATGATACTTGCAGGTAATGATCAGTACACCAATCTCACTTGGCTCACCAAATTTCGTTCTTCTAGGTTAAACCGTTCCTTTGCAGTAACCGTTTCCATGTTTCGGTTTCACTCTGTTTTCTCCTATATGGATACATGCAGTTGGAACTCTAAATCAAACACGGATTGTGCTAGCTCTTTGAAACTTGGCACAATAATGTAGTTCCAAGTTCTATCGCTATGGTTTGTGTCCTATTGAAGTAGCCCCAAGCAGAGACTGACGAGAATGACATTCATTGAAAGGGGTTGCCAAGCTTCCAAAAAACTACCAATTTCCTGAAATCTCAGCAAACATTTTTTCACCCAATCTTGATGGTACTGGCAGGTAATGATCCCTACACCAATCCCACTTGGCTCACCAAATTTCGTTCTTCTAGGTTAAAACCGTTCCATTGCAGTAACCGTTTTCATGTTTAGGTTTCACTCTGTTTTCTCCTATATGGATACATGTAGTTGGAACCCTAAATCAAACACGGTTTGTGCTAGGTCTTTGAAACTTGGCACAATAATGTAGTTCCAAGTTCCTATCGCTATGGATTGTGTCCTATGGAAGTAGCCCCAAGCAGAGACTCACGAGAATCACATTCATTGGAAGGTGTTGCCAAGCTTCCAAAAAACTACAAGTTTCCTGAAATCTCAGCAAACATTTTTTCACCCAATCTTGATGATAACTTGCAGGTAATGATCAGTACACCAATCCCCACTTGGCTCACTAAATTTCGTTCTTCTAGGTTAAACCGTTCCTTTGCAGTAACCGTTTTCATGTTTAGGTTTCACTCTGTTTTCTCCTACATGGATACATGTAGTTGGAACTCTAAATCAAACACGGTTTGTGCTAGCTCTTTGAAACTTGGCACAATAATGTAGTTCCAAGTTCTATCGCTATGGTTTGTGTCCTATTGAAGTAGCCCCAAGCAGAGACTGATGAGAATCACATTCATTGGAAGGGGTTGCCAAGCTTGCAAAAAACTATGAGTTTCCTGAAATCTCAGCAAACATTTTTTCACCCAATCTTGATGATACTTGCAGGTAATGATCAGTACACCAGTCCCACTTGGCTCACCAAATTTGGTTCTTCTAGGTTAAACCGTACCTTTGCAGTAACAGTTTTCATGTTTAGGTTTCACTCTGTTTTCTCCTATATGGATAAATGTATTTGGAACTCTAAATCAAACACGGTATCAGTTAGGTCTTTGAAACTTGGCACAATTATGTAGTTCCAAGTAGTTTCACTATGGTTTGTGTCCTATTGAAGTAGCCCCAAGCAGAGACTGACGAGAATGACATACATTGAAAGGGGTTGCCAAGCTTCCAAAAAACTACCAATTTCCTGAAATCTCAGCAAACATTTTTTCACCCAATCTTGATGGTACGGGCAGGTACTGATCCCTACACCAATCCCACTTGGTTCACCAAATTTCGTTCTTCTAGGTTAAACCGTTCCTTTACAGTAACCGTTTTCATGTTTAGGTTTCACTCTGTTTTCTCCTATATGGATACATGTAGTTGGAAACTCTAAATCAAACACGGTTTTTGCTAGCTCTTTGAAACTTGGCACAATAATGTAGTTCCAAGTTCTATCGCTATGGTTTGTGTC
Source organism: Urocitellus parryii (assembly GCF_045843805.1). Lineage (NCBI taxonomy): Eukaryota > Metazoa > Chordata > Mammalia > Rodentia > Sciuridae > Urocitellus > Urocitellus parryii. The sequence goes on along the minus strand of NW_027552072.1, from coordinate 3,218 downwards.
CTATTGAAGTAGCCCCAAGCAGAGACTGACGAGAATCACATTCCTTGGAAGGGTTGCCAAGCTTCCAAAAAAAGTACGAGTTTCCTGAAATCTCAGCAAACATTTTTTCACCCAATCTTGATGATACTTGCAGGTAATGATCAGTACACCAATCCCACTTGGCTCACTAAATTTCGTTCTTCTAGGTTAACCGTTCCTTTGCAGTAACCGTTTTCATGTTTAGGTTTCACTCTGTTTTCTCCTATATGGATACATGTAGTTGGAACTCTAAATCAAACACGGTTTGTGCTAGCTCTTTGAAACTTGGCACAATAATGTAGTTCCAAGTTCTATCGCTATGGTTTCTGTCCTATGGAAGTAGCCCCAAGCAGAGACTGAAGAGAATCACTTTCAGTGAAAGGGGTTGCCAAGATTCCAAAAAGTACGAGTTCCCTGAAAATCTCAGCAAACATTTTTTCACCCAATCCTGATGATACTGGCAGGTAATGATAAGTACACCAATCCCAACTTGGCTCACCAAATTTCGTTCTTCTAGGTAAACCGTTCCTTTGCAGTAACCGTTTTCATGTTTAGGTTTCACTCTGTTTTCTCCTATATGGATACATGTAGTTGTAACTCTAATCAAACACGGTTTCTGCTAGCTCTTTGAAACTTGGCACAATAATGTAGTTCCAAGTTCTATCGCTATGGGTTTGTGTCCTATGGAAGTAGCCCCAAGCAGAGACTCACGAGAATCGCATTCATTGGAAGGTGTTGCCAAGCTTCCAAAAACTACGAGTTTCCTGAAATCTCAGCAAACATTTTTTCACCCAATCTTGATGATACTTGCAGGTAATGATCAGTACACCAATCCCACTTGGCTCACTAAATTTCGTTCTTCTAGGTGAAACCGTTCCTTTGCAGTAACCGTTTTCATGTTTAGGTTTCACTCTGTTTTCTCCTATATGGATACATGAGTTGGAACTCTAAATCAAACACGGTTTGTGCTACCTCGTTGAAACTTGGCACAATAATGTAGTTCCATGTTCTATCGCTATGGTTTGTGTCCTATTGAAGTAGCCCCAAGCAGAGACTGACGAGAATCAAATTCATTGGAAGGGGTTGCCAAGCTTGCAAAAAACTATGAGTTTCCTGAAATCTCAGAAAACATTTTTTTCACCCAATCTTGATGATACTTGCAGGTAATGATCAGTACACCAGTCCCACTTGGCTCACCAAATTTCGTTCTTCTAGGTTAAACCCGTTCCTTTGCAGATACCGTTTTCATGTTTAGGTTTCACTCTGTTTTCTCTATATGGATACATGTAGTTGGAACTCTAAATCAAACACGGTTTGTGCTAGCTCTTTGAAACTTGGCACAATAATGTAGTTCCAAGTTCTATCGCTATGGATTGTGTCCTATGGAGGTAGCCCCAAGCAGAGACTCACGAGAATCACATTCATTGGAAGGTGTTGCCAAGCTTCCAAAATCTACAAGTTTCCTGAAATCTCAGCAAACATTTTTTTCACCCAATCTTGATGATACTTGCAGGTAATGATCAGTACACCAATCCCACTTGGCTCACTAAATTTCGTTCTTCTAGGTTAAACCGTTCCTTTGCAGTAACCGTTTTCATGTTTAGGTTTCACTCTGTTTTCTCTATATGGATTCATGTAGTTGGAACTCTAAATCAAACACGGTTTGTGCTAGCTCTTTGAAACTTGGCACAATAATGTAGTTCCAAGTTCTATCGCTATGGTTTCTGTCCTATGGAAGTAGCCCCAAGCAGAGACTGAAGAGAATCACTTTCAGTGAAAGGGTTGCCAAGATTCCAAAAAACTACGAATTTCCTGAAATCTCAGCAAACATTTTTTCACCCAAATCCTGATGATACTGGCAGGTAATGATAAGTACACCAATCCCACTTGGCTCACCAAATTTCGTTCTTCTAGGTTAAACCGTTCCTTTGCAGTAACCGTTTCCATGTTTAGGTTTCACTCTGTTTTCTCCTATATGGATACATGAGGTTGGAACTCTAAATCAAACACGGTTTGTGCTAGCTCGTTGAACTTGGCACAATAATGTAGTTCCAGGTTCTATCGCTATGGTTTGTGTCCTATTGAAGTAGCCCCAAGCAGAGACTGACGAGAATCACATTCATTGGAAGGGGTTGCCAAGCTTCCAAAAAACTACGAGTTTCCTGAAATCTCAGCAAACATTTTTTCACCCAATCTTGATGATACTTGCAGGTAATGATCAGTACACCAGTCCCACTTGGCTCAACAAATTTTGTTCTTCTAGGTTAAACCGTTCCTTTGCAGTAACCGTTTACATGTTTAAGTTTGACTCTGTTTTCTCCTATATGGATACATGTAGTTGGAAACTCTAAATCAAACACGGTTTGTGCTAGCTCTTTGAAACTTGGCACAATAATGTAGTTCCAAGTTCTATCGCTATGGTTTGTGTCCTATTGAAGTAGCCCCAAGCAGAGACTGACGAGAATCACATTCCTTGGAAGGGGTTGCCAAGCTTCCAAAAAAGTACGAGTTTCCTGAAATCTCAGCATACATTTTTTCTCCCAATCTTGATGATACTTGCAAGGTAATGATCAGTACACCAATCCCACTTGGCTCACTAAATTTCTTTCTTCTCGGTTAAACCGTTCCTTTGCAGTAACCGTTTCCATGTTTCGGTTTCACTCTGTTTTCTCCTATATGGATACATGCACTTGGAACTCTAAATGAAACACGGTTTGTGCTAGCTCTTTGAAACTTGGCACAATAATGTAGTTCCAAGTTCTATCGCTATGGTTTGTGTCCTATTGAAGTAGCCCCAAGCAGAGACTGACGAGAATGACATTCATGAAAGGGGTTGCCAAGCTTCCAAAAAACTACCAATTTCCTGAAATTTTTTCACCCAATCTTGATGGTACTGGCAGGTAATGATCCCTACAACAATCCCACTTGGCTCACCAAATTTCGTTCTTCTAGGTTAAACCGTTCCTTTGCAGTAACCGTTTTCATGTTTAGGTTTCACTCTGTTTTCTCCTATATGGATACATGTAGTTGTAACTCTAAATCAAACACGGTTTCTGCTAGCTCTTTGAAACTTGGCACAATAATGTAGTTCCAAGTTCTATCGCTATGGTTTGTGTCCTATGGAAGTAGCCCCAAGCAGAGACTCACGAGAATCGCATTCATTGGAAGGTGTTGCCAAGCTTCCAAAAAACTACGAGTTT
>NW_027552071.1:0-48832 GCF_045843805.1 Urocitellus parryii | reverse complement strand
AATAATGTAGTTCCGAAGTTGCTATCGCTATGGGATTGTGTCCTATTGAAGTAGCACCAAGCAGAGACTGACGAGAATCACTTTCATTGAAAGGGGTTGCCAAGCTTCCAAAAAACCACGAGTTTCCTGAAATCTCAGCAAACATTTTTCACCCAATCTTGATGATACTTGCAGGTAATGATCAGTACACCAATCCCACTTGGCTCACCAAATTTCGTTCTTCTAGGTTAAACCGTTCCTTTGCAGTAACCGTTTTCATGTTTAGGTTTCACTCTGTTTTCTCCTATATGGATACATGTAGTTGGAACTCTAAATCAAACACGGTTTGTGCTAGGTCTTTGAAACCTGGCAAAATAATGTAGTTCCAAGATCTATCACTATGGTTTGTGTCTATTGAAGTAGCCCCAAGCAGAGACTGACGAGAATCACTTTCATTCAAAGGGGTTGCCAAGCTTCCAAAAACGACGAGTTTCCTGAAATCTCAGCAAACATTTTTTCACCCAATCTTGATGATACTTGCAGGTAAGGATCAGTACACCAATCCCACTTGGCTCACCAAATTTCGTTTTTCTATGTTAAACCGTTCCTTTGCAGTAACCGTTTTCATGTTTAGGTTTCACTCTGTTTTCTCTCTATATGGATACATGTAGTTGGAACTCGAAATCAAACACGGTTTGTGCTAGCTCTTTGACACTTGGCACAATAATGTAGTTCAAAGTTCTTTCGCTATGGTTTGTGTCCTATTGAAGTAGCCCCAAGCGGAGACTGACGAGAATCACTTTCATTGAAAGGGTTTGCCAAGCTTCCAAAAAACAACGAGTTTCCGGAAATCTCATCAAACATTTTTTCACCCAATCTTGATGATACTTGCAGGTAATGATCAGTACACCAATCCTACTTGGCTCACCAAATTTCGTTCTTCTAGGTTAAACTGTTCCATTGCAGCAACCGTTTTCATGTTTACGTTTAACTCTGTTTTCTCCTATATGGATACATGTAGTTGGAACTCTAAATGAAACACGGTTTGTGCTAGCTCTTTGACACTTGGCACAATAATGTAGTTCCAAGTTCTATCACTATGGTTTGTATCCTATTGAAGTAGCCCCAAGCAGAAACTGCAGAGAAACACTATCATTCAAAGGGGTTGCCAAGCTTCCAAAAAACCACGAGTTTCCTGAAATCTCAGCAAACATTTTTTGATCCAATCTTGATGATACTTGCCGGTAAGGATCAGTACACCAATCCCACTTAGCTCACCAAATTTCGTTCTTCTAGGTTAAACAATTCCCGGTTATGCAAAGGAATTGTTTAGGTTTCACTCTGTTTTCTCCTATATGGATACATGTAGTTGGAACTCTAAATCAAACACGGTTTGTGCTAGCTCTTTGAAACTTGGCAAAATAATGTAGTTCCAATATCTATCACTATGGTTTGTGTCCTATTGAAGTAGCCCCAAGCAGAGACTGACGAGAATCACTTTCATTCAAAGGGGGTGCCAAGCTTCCATAAAACGACGAGTTTCCTGAAATCTCAGCAAACATTTTTTCACCCAATCTTGATGATACTTCCATTTAATGATCAGTACACCAATCCCACTTGGCTCACCAAATTTCGTTCTTCTAGGTTAAACCGTTCCTTTGCAGAAACGGTTTTCATGTTTAGGTTTCACTCTGTTTTCTCCTATATGGATACATGTAGTTGGAACTCTAAATCAAACACGGTTTGTGCTAGCTCTTTGAAACTTGGCACAATAATGTAGTTCCAAGTTCTATCACTATGGTTTGTGTCCTATTGAAGTAGCCCCAAGCAGAGACTGACGAGAATCACTTTCATTCAAAGGGGTTGCCAAGCTTCCAAAAAACTACGAGTTTCCTGAAATCTCAGCAAACATTTTTTCACCCAATCTTGATTATACATCCATTTAATGATCAGTACACCAATCCCACTTGGCTCACCAAATTTCGTTCTTCTAGGTTAAACCATTCCTTTGCAGTAACCGTTTTCATGTTTAGGTTTCACTCTGTGTTCTCCTATATGGATACATGTAGTTGGAACTCTAAATCAAACACGGTTTGTGCTAGCTCTTTGAAACGTGGCACAATAATGTAGTTCCAAGTTCTATTGCTATGGTTTGTGTCCTATTGAAGTAGCCCCAAGCAGAGACTGACGAGAATCACTTTCATTGAAAGGGGTTGCCAAGCTTCCAAAAACAACGAGTTTCCGGAAATATCAGCAAATATTTTTTCACCCAATCTTGATGATACTTGCAGGTAATGATCACTACACGAATCCCACTTGGCTCACCAAATTTCGTTCTTCTAGGTTAAACCGTTCCTTTGCAGCAACCGTTTTCATGTTTACGTTTAAGTCTGTTTTCTCCTATATGGATACATGTAGTTGGAACTCGAAATCAAACATGGTTTGTGCTAGCTCTTTGACATTTGTCACAATAATGTAGTTCCAAGTTCTATAGCTATTTTTTGCGTCCTATTGAAGTAGCCCCAAGCAGAGACTGACGAGAATCACTTTCATTCAAAGGGGTTGCCAAGCTTCCAAAAAACTACGAGTTTCCTGAAATCCAGAAAACTTTTTTCACCCAATCTTGATGATACTTGCAGGTAATGATCAGTACACCAATCCCACTTGTCTCACCAAATTTCGTTCTTCTAGGTTAAACCGTTCCTTTGCAGTAACCGTTTTTCATGTTTAGGTTTCACTCTGTTTTCTCCTATATGGATATATGTAGTTGGAACTCTAAATCAAACACGGTTTGTGCTAGCTCTTTTAAACATGGCACAATAATGTAGTTCCAAGTTCTATCGCTATGGTTTGTGTCCTATTGAAGTAGCCCCAAGCAGAAACTGACGAGAATCACTTTCCTTGAAAGGGGTTGCCAACCTTCAAAAAACTACGATTTTCCTGAAATCTCCGCAAACATTTTTTTCACCCAATCTTGATGATACTTGCAGTTAATGATCAGTACACCAATCCCACTTGGCTCACCAAATTTCGTTCTTCTAGGTTAAACCGTTCCTTTGCAGTAACCGTTTTCATGTTTAGGTTTCACTCTGTTTTCTCCTATATGGATACATGTAGTTGGAACTCTAAATCAAACACGGTTTGTGCTAGCTCTTTGACACTTGGCACAATAATGTAGTTCCAAGGTCTATCGTTATGGTTTGTGTCCTATTGAAGTAGCTCCATGCAGAGACTGAGGAGAATCACTTTCATTGAAAGGCGTTGCCAAGCTTCCAAAATCTCCGAGTTTCCTGAAATCTCAACAAACATTTTTTCTCCCAATCTTGATGATACTTGCAGGTAATGATCCGTACACCAATCCTACTTGGCTCACCAAATTTCGTTCTTCTAGGTAAAACCGTTCCTTTGCAGTAACCGTTTTCATGTTTAGGTTTCACTCTGTTTTCTCCTATATGGATAAATGTAGTTGGAACTCTAAATCAAACACAGTTTGTGATAGCCCTTTGACACTTGGCACAATAATGTAGTTCCAAGTTCTATCGCTATGGTTTGTGTCCTATTGAAGTAGCCCCAAGCAGAGACTGACGAGAATAACTTTCATTCGTAGGGGTTGCCAAGCTACCAAAAAACGACGAGTTTCCTGAAATCTCAGCAAACATTTTTTCACCCAATTTTGATGAAACTTCCATTTAATGATCAGTACACCAATCCCACTTGGCTCACCAAATTTCGTTCTTCTAGGTTAAACCGTTCCTTTGCAGTAACGATTTTCATGTTTAGGTTTCACTCTGTTTTCTCCTATATGGATACATGTAGTTGGAACTCTAAATCAAACACGGTTTGTGCTAGCTCTTTGAAACTTGGCACAATAATGTAGTTCCAAGTTCAATCGCTATGTTTTTGTGTCCTATTGAAGTAGCCCCAAGCAGAAACTGAAGAGAATCACTTTCATTGAAAGGGGTTGCAGAGCTTCCAAAAAAATACGAGTTTCCTGAATTCTCAGCAAACATTTTTTCACCCAATCTTGATGATACTTCCATTTACTGATCAGTATACCAATCCCACTTGGCTCACCACATTTCGTTCTTCTAGGTTAAACCGTTCCTTTGCGGTAAACGTTTTCATGTTTAGGTTTCACTCTGTTTTCTCCTATATGGATACATGTAGTTGGAACTCTAAATCAAACACGGTTTGTGCTAGCTCTTTGAAACATGGCACAATAATGTAGTTCCAAGTTCTATCGCTATGGATTGTGTCCTATTGAAGTAGCACCAAGCAGAGACTGACGAGAATCACTTACATTGAAAGGGGTTGCCAAGCTTCCAAAAAACCACGAGTTTCCTGAAATCTCAGCAAACATTTTTTCACCCAATCTTGATGATACTTGCAGGTAATGATCAGTACACCAATCCCACTTGGCTCACCAAATTTCGTTCTTCTAGGTTAAACCGTTCCTTTGCAGTAACCGTTTTCATGTTTAGGTTTCACTCTGTTTTCTCCTATATGGATACATGTAGTTGGAACTCTAAATCAAACACGGTTTGTGCTAGGTCTTTGAAACCTGGCAAAATAATGTAGTTCCAAGATCTATCACTATGGTTTGTGTCCTATTGAAGTAGCCCCAAGCAGAGACTGACGAGAATCACTTTCATTCAAAGGGGTTGCCAAGCTTCCAAAAACGACGAGTTTCCTGAAATCTCAGCAAACATTTTTTCACCCAATCTTGATGATACTTGCAGGTAAGGATCAGTACACCAATCCCACTTGGCTCACCAAATTTCGTTTTTCTATGTTAAACCGTTCCTTTGCAGTAACCGTTTTCATGTTTAGGTTTCACTCTGTTTTCTCCTATATGGATACATGTAGTTGGAACTCGAAATCAAACACGGTTTGTGCTAGCTCTTTGACACTTGGCACAATAATGTAGTTCCAAGTTCTTTCGCTATGGTTTGTGTCCTATTGAAGTAGCCCCAAGCGGAGACTGACGAGAATCACTTTCATTGAAAGGGTTTGCCAAGCTTCCAAAAAACAACGAGTTTCCGGAAATCTCATCAAACATTTTTTCACCCAATCTTGATGATACTTGCAGGTAATGATCAGTACACCAATCCTACTTGGCTCACCAAATTTCGTTCTTCTAGGTTAAACTGTTCCATTGCAGCAACCGTTTTCATGTTTACGTTTAACTCTGTTTTCTCCTATATGGATACATGTAGTTGGAACTCTAAATGAAACACGGTTTGTGCTAGCTCTTTGACACTTGGCACAATAATGTAGTTCCAAGTTCTATCACTATGGTTTGTATCCTATTGAAGTAGCCCCAAGCAGAAACTGCAGAGAAACACTATCATTCAAAGGGGTTGCCAAGCTTCCAAAAAACCACGAGTTTCCTGAAATCTCAGCAAACATTTTTTGATCCAATCTTGATGATACTTGCCGGTAAGGATCAGTACACCAATCCCACTTAGCTCACCAAATTTCGTTCTTCTAGGTTAAACCGTTCCTTTGCAGAAACGGTTATCATGTTTAGGTTTCACTCTGTTTTCTCCTATATGGATACATGTAGTTGGAACTCTAAATCAAACACGGTTTGTGCTAGCTCTTTGAAACTTGGCAAAATAATGTAGTTCCAATATCTATCACTATGGTTTGTGTCCTATTGAAGTAGCCCCAAGCAGAGACTGACGAGAATCACTTTCATTCAAAGGGGGTGCCAAGCTTCCAAAAAACGACGAGTTTCCAGAAATCTCAGCAAACATTTTTTCACCCAATGTTGTTGATACTTGCAAGTAATGATCAGTACACCAATCCCACTAGGCTCACCAAATTTCGTTCTTCTAGGTTAAACCGTTCCTTTGCAGTAACCTTTTTCATGTTTAGGTTTCACTCTGTTTTCTCCTATATATATACATGTTGTTGGAATGCTAAATCAAACACGGTTTGTGCTAGCTCTATGAAACTTGGCACAATAATGTTGTTCCAAGTTCTATCGCTATGGTTGGTGTCCTATTGAAGTAACCTCAAGCAGAGACTGACGAGAATCACTTTCATTGAAACGAGTTGCCAAGCTTCCAAAAAACTACGAGTTTCCTGAAATCTCAGCAAACTTTTTTCACCCAATCTTGATGATACTTCCATTTAATGATCAGTACACCAATCCCACTTGGCTCTCCAAATTTCGTTCTTCTAGGTTAAACCATTCCTTTGCAGTTACCGTTTTCATGTTTAGGTTTCACTCTGTTTTGTCCTATATGGATACATGTAGTTGGAACTCTAAATCAAACACGGTTTGTGCTAGCTCTTTGAAACTTGGCACAATTATGTAGTTCTAAGTTCTATCTCTATGGTTTGTGTCCTATTGATGTAGGCCCAAGCAGAGACTGACGAGAATCACTTACCTTGAAAGGGGTTGCCAACCTTCAAAAAACTACGAGTTTCCTGAAATCTCAGCAAATATTTTTTCACCCAATCTTGATGATACTTGCAGGTAATGATAAGTAAAACAATCCCACTTGGCTCACCAAATTCCGTTCTTCTAGGTTAAACGGTTCCTTTGCAGGAACCGTTTTCATGTTTAGGTTTCACTCTGTTTTCTCCTATATGGATACGTGTATTTGGAACTATAAATCAAACACGCTTTGTTCTAGCTCTTTGAAACTTGGCACAATAATGTAGTTCCAAGTTCTATCGCTATGGTTTGTGTCCTATGGAAGTAGCCCCACACAGAGACTGAAGAGAATCACTTTCATTGAAAGGGGTTGCCAAGCTCCAACAAACTACGAGTTTCCTGAAATCTCAGAAAACTTTTTTCACCCAATCTTGATGATACTTGCAGGTAATGATCAGTACACCAATCCCACTTGGCTCACCAAATTTCGTTCTTCTAGGTTAAACCGTTCCTTTGCAGTAACCGTTTTCATGTTTAGGTTTCACTCTGTTTTCTCCTATATGGATACATGTAGTTGGAACTCTAAATCAAACACGGTTTGTGCTAGCTCTATGAAACTTGGCACAATAATGTAGTTCCAAGTTCTATCACTATGGTTTGTGTCCTATTGAAGTAGCCCCAAGCAGAGACTGAAGAGAATCACTTTCATTCAAAGGGGTTGCCAAGCTTCCAAAAAACTACGAGTTTCCTGAAATCTCAGCAAACATTTTTTCACCCAATCTTGATTATACATCCATTTAATGATCAGTACACCAATCCCACTTGGCTCACCAAATTTCGTTCTTCTAGGTTAAACCATTCCTTTGCAGTAACCGTTTTCATGTTTAGGTTTCACTCTGTGTTCTCCTATATGGATACATGTAGTTGGAACTCTAAATCAAACACGGTTTGTGCTAGCTCTTTGAAACGTGGCACAATAATGTAGTTCCAAGTTCTATTGCTATGGTTTGTGTCCTATTGAAGTAGCCCCAAGCAGAGACTGACGAGGATCACTTTCATTGAAAGGGGTTGCCAAGCTTCCAAAAACAACGAGTTTCCGGAAATCTCAGCAAATATTTTTTCACCCAATCTTGATGATACTTGCAGGTAATGATCACTACACGAATCCCACTTGGCTCACCAAATTTCGTTCTTCTAGGTTAAACCGTTCCTTTGCAGCAACCGTTTTCATGTTTACGTTTAAGTCTGTTTTCTCCTATATGGATACATGTAGTTGGAACTCGAAATCAAACATGGTTTGTGCTAGCTCTTTGACATTTGGCACAATAATGTAGTTCCAAGTTCTATCGCTATTTTTTGCGTCCTATTGAAGTAGCCCCAAGCAGAGACTGACGAGAATCACTTTCATTCAAAGGGGTTGCCAAGCTTCCAAAAAACTACGAGTTTCCTGAAATCTCAGAAAACTTTTTTCACCCAATCTTGATGATACTTGCAGGTAATGATCAGTACACCAATCCCACTTGGCTCACCAAATTTCGTTCTTCTAGGTTAAAGCGTTCCTTTGCAGTAACCGTTTTCATGTTTAGGTTTCACTCTGTTTTCTCCTATATGGATACATGTAGTTGGAACTCTAAATCAAACACGGTTTGTGCTAGCTCTATGAAACTTGGCACAATAATGTTGTTCCAAGTTCTATCGCTATGGTTGGTGTCCTATTGAAGTAACCTCAAGCAGAGACTGACGAGAATCACTTTCATTGAAAGCGGTTGCCAAGCTTCCAAAAAACTACGAGTTTCCTGAAATCTCAGCAAACTTTTTTCACCCAATGTTGTTGATACTTGCAAGTAATGATCAGTACACCAATCCCACTTGGCTCACCAAATTTCGTTCTTCTAGGTTAAACCATTCCTTTGCAGTTACCGTTTTCATGTTTAGGTTTCACTCTGTTTTGTCCAATATGGATACATGTAGTTGGAACTCTAAATCAAACACGGTTTGTGCTCGCTCTTTGAAACTTGGCACAATTATGTAGTTCTAAGTTCTATCTCTATGGTTTGTGTCCTATTGATGTAGGCCCAAGCAGAGACTGACGAGAATCACTTACCTTGAAAGGGGTTGCCAACCTTCAAAAAACTACGAGTTTCCTGAAATCTCAGCAAACATTTTTTCACCCAATCTTGATGATACTTGCAGGTAATGATAAGTACAACAATCCCACTTGGCTCACCAAATTCCGTTCTTCTAGGTTAAACGGTTCCTTTGCAGGAACCGTTTTCATGTTTAGGTTTCACTCTGTTTTCTCCTATATGGATACGTGTATTTGGAACTATAAATCAAACACGCTTTGTTCTAGCTCTTTGAAACTTGGCACAATAATGTAGTTCCAAGTTCTATCGCTATGGTTTGTGTCCTATGGAAGTAGCCCCACGCAGAGACTGACGAGAATCACTTTCATTGAAAGGGGTTGCCAAGCTCCAACAAACTACTAGTTTCCTGAAATCTCAGCAAACATTTTTTCACCCAATCTTGATGATACTTGCAGGCAATGATCAGTACACCAATCCTACTTGGCTCACCAAATTTCGTTCTAGGTTAAACCGTTCCTTTGCCGTAACCGTTTTCATGTTTAGGTTTCACTCTGTTTTCTCCTATATGGATACATGTAGTTGGAACTCTAAATCAAACACGGTTTCTGCTAGCTCTTTGACACTTGGCACAATAATGTAGTTCCAAGTTCTATCGCTATGGTTTGTGTCCTATTGAAGTAGCCCCAAGCAGAGACTGACGAGAATAACTTTCATTCGAAGGGTTTGCCAAGCTACCAAAAACTACGAGTTTCCTGAAATCTCAGCAAAAATTTTTCCACCCAATCTTGATGATACTTGCAGGTAAGGATCAGTACTCCAATCCCACTTGGCTCACCAAATTTCGTTTTTCTAGGTTAAACCGTTCCTTTGCAGTAACCGTTTTCATGTTTAGGTTTCACTCTGTTGTCTCCTATATGGATACATGTAGTTGGAACTCTAAATCAAAACGGTTTGTGCTAGCTCTTTGACACTTTGCACAATAATGTAGTTCCAAGTTCTATCGCTATTGTTTGCGTCCTATTGAATTAGCCCCAAGCAGAGACCGACGAGAGTCACTTTCATTCAAAGGGGTTGCCAAGCTTCCAAAAAACTACGAGTTTCCTGAAATCTCAGCAAACTTTTTTCACCCAATCTTGATGATACTTGCAGGTAAGGATCAGAACACCAATCCCACTTGGCTCACCAAATTTCGTTCTTCCAGGTTAAACCGTTCCTTTGCAGTAACCGTTTTCATGTTTAGGTTTCACTCTGTTTTCTCCTATATGGATACATGTAGTTGGAACTCTAAATCAAACACGGTTTGTGCTAGCTCTTTGAAACTTGGCACAAAAATGTAGTTCCAAATTCTATTGCTATGGTTTGTGTCCTATTGAAGTAGCCACAAGCAGAGACTGACGAGAATCACTTTCATTGAAAGCGGTTGCCAAGCTTCCAAAAAACGACGAGTTTCCAGAAATCTCAGCAAACATTTTTTCACCCAATGTCGTTGATACTTGCAAGTAATGATCAGTACACCAATCCTACTTGGCTCACCAAATTTCGTTCTTCTAGGTTAAACCGTTCCTTTGCCGTAACCGTTTTCATGTTTAGGTTTCAGTCTGTTTTCTCCTATATGGATACATGTAGTTGGAACTCTAAATCAAACACGGTTTGTGCTAGCTCTTTGACACTTGTCACAATAATGTAGTTCCAAGTTCTATCGGTATGGTTTGTGTCCTATTGAAGTAGCCCCAAGCAGAGACTGACGAGAATAACTTTCATTCGAAGGGGTTGCCAAGCTACCATGAAACTAAGAGTTTCCTGAAATCTCAGCAAACATTTTTTCATCCAATCTTGATGAAACTTCCATTTAATGATCAGTACACCAATCGCACTTGGCTCACCAAATTTCGTTCTTCTAGGTTAAACCGTTCCTTTGCAGTAACCGTTTTCATGTTTAGGTTTCACTCTGTTTTCGTCTATATGGATACATGTAGTTGGAACTCTCAATCCAACACGGTTTGTGCTAGCTCTTTGAAACTTGGAACAATAATGTAGTTCCAAGTTCAATCGCTATGTTTTGTGTCCTATTGATGTAGCCCCAAGCAGAAACTGACGAGAATCACTTTCATTCAAAGGGGTTGCAGAGATTCCAAAAAACTACGAGTTTCCTGAAATCTCAGCAAGCATTTTTTCACCCAATCTTGATGATACTTACATTTACTGATCAGTATACCAATCCCACTTGGCTCACCACATTTCGTTTTTCTAGGTTAAACCGTTCCTTTGCAGTAATCGTTTTCATGTTTAGGTTTCACTCTGTTTTCTCCTATATGGATACATGTAGTTGGATCTCGAAATCAAACACGGTTTGTGCTAGCTCTTTGACACTTGGCACAATAATGTAGTTCCAAGTTCTATCGCTATGGTTTGTGTCCTATTGAAGTAGCCCCAAGCAGAGACTGACGAGAATCACTTTCATTGAAAGGGGTTTCCAAGCTTCCAAAAAACTACGTGTTTCCTGAAATCTCAGCAAACTTTTTTCACCCAATGTTGATGATACTTGCAATTAATGATCAGTACACCAATCCCACTTGGCTCACCAAATTTCGTTCTTCTAGGTTAAACCGTTCCTTTGCACTAACCGTTTTCATATTTAGGTTTCACTCTGTTTTCTCCTATACGGATACATGTGGTTGGAACTCTATATCAAACACGGTTTGTTCTAGCTCTTTGAAACACGGCACAATAATGTAGTTCCAAGTTCTATCGCTATGGTTTGTGTCCTATTGAAGTAGCCCCAAGCAGAGACTGACGAGAATCACTTTCATTGAAAGCGGTTGCCAAGCTTCCAAAAAACTACCAGTTTCTGGAAATCTCAGCAAACATTTTTTTCACCCAATCTTGATGATACTTGCAGGTAATGATCAGTACACCAATCCCACTTGGCTCACCAAATTTCGTTCTTCTAGGTTAAACCGTTCCTTTGCAGTAACCGTTTTCATGTTTAGGTTTCACTCTGTTTTCTCCTGTATGGATACATGTATTTGGAACAATAAATCAAACACGGTTTGTGCTATCTTTTTAAACTTGGCACAATAATGTAGTTCCAAGATCTATCGCTATGGTTTGTGTCCTATTGAAGTAGAACCAAGCAGAGACTGACGAGAATCACTTTCATTGAAAGGGGTTGCCAAGCTTCCAAAAAACTATGAGTTTCCGGAAATCTCAGCAAACATTTTTTCACCCAATCTTGATGATTCTTGCAGGTAATGATCAGTACACCAATCCCACTTGGCTCACCAAATTTCATTCTTCTAGGTTAAACCGTTCCATTGCTGCAACCGTTTTCATGTTTAGGTTTCACTCCGTTTTCTCCCATATGGATACATGTCGTTTGAACTCTAAATCAAACACGGTTTGTGCTAGCTCTATGAAACGTGGCACAATAATGTAGTTCCAAGTTCTATCGCTATGGTTTGTGTCCTATTGAAGTAGCCCCAAGCGGAGACTCACGAGAATCACTTTCATTGAAAGGGGTTGCCAAGCTTCCAATAAACGACGAGTTTCCAGAAATCTCAGCAAACATTTTTCACCCAATCTTGATGATACTTCCATTTAATGATCAGTACACCAATCCCACTTGGCTCACCAAATTTCGTTCTTCTAGGTTAAACCGTTCCTTTGCAGTAACCGTTTTCATGTTTAGGTTTCACTCTGTTTTCTCCTATTTGGATACATGTAGTTGGATCTCGAAATCAAACACGGTTTGTGCTAGCTCTTTGAAACTTGGCACAATAATGTAGTTCCAAGATCTATCACTA
Source organism: Urocitellus parryii (assembly GCF_045843805.1). Classification (NCBI taxonomy): domain Eukaryota; kingdom Metazoa; phylum Chordata; class Mammalia; order Rodentia; family Sciuridae; genus Urocitellus; species Urocitellus parryii. The sequence continues at coordinate 36,575 of NW_027552071.1, read as the reverse complement.
TGGTTTCTGTCCTATTGAAGTAGCCCCAAGCAGAGACTGACGAGAATCACTTTCATTGAAAGGGGTTGCCAAGCTTCCAAAAACAACGAGTTTCCGGAAATCTCAGCAAACATTTTTTCACCCAATCTTGATGATACTAGCAGGTAATGATCACTACACCAATCCCACTTGGCTCACCAAATTTCCTTCTTCTAGGTTAAACCGTTCCTTTGCAGTAATCGTTTTAATGTTTAGGTTTCACTCTGTTTTCTCCTATATGGATACATGTAGTTGGAACTCGAAATCAAACACGGTTTGTGCTAGCTCTTTGAAACTTGGCACAATAATGTAGTTCCAAGATCTATCGCTATGGTTTGTGTCCAATTGAAGAAGCCACAAAAAGAGACTCACTAGAATCACTTACATTGAAAGGGGTTGCCAATCTTCCAAAAAACGACGAGTTTCCTGAAATCTCAGCAAACATTTTTTCACCCAATCTTGATGATACTTGCAGGTAAGGATCAGAACACCAATCCCACTTGGCTCACCAAGTTTCATTCTTCTAGGTTAAACCGTTCCTTTGCAGTAACCGTTTTCATGTTTAGGTTTCACTCTGTTTTCTCCTATATGGATACATGTAGTTGGAACTCTAAATCAAACACGGTTTGTGCTAGCTCTTTGACACTTGTCACAATAATGTAGTTCCAATATCTATCACTATAGTTTGTGTCCTATTGAAGTAGCCCCAAGCAGAGACTGACGAGAATCACTTTCATTCAAAGGGGGTGCCAAGCTTCCATAAAACGACGAGTTTCCTGAAATCTCAGCAAACATTTTTTCACCCAATCTTGATGATACTTCCATTTAATGATCAGTACACCAATCCCACTTGGCTCACCAAATTTCGTTCTTCTAGGTTAAACCGTTCCTTTGCAGAAACGGTTTTCATGTTTAGGTTTCACTCTGTTTTCTCCTATATGGATACATGTAGTTGGAACTCTAAATCAAACACGGTTTGTGCTAGCTCTTTGAAACTTGGCACAATAATGTAGTTCCAAGTTCTATCACTATGGTTTGTGTCCTATTGAAGTAGCCCCAAGCAGAGACTGACGAGAATCACTTTCATTCAAAGGGGTTGCCAAGCTTCCAAAAAACTACGAGTTTCCTGAAATCTCAGCAAACATTTTTTCACCCAATCTTGATTATACATCCATTTAATGATCAGTACACCAATCCCACTTGGCTCACCAAATTTCGTTCTTCTAGGTTAAACCATTCCTTTGCAGTAACCGTTTTCATGTTTAGGTTTCACTCTGTGTTCTCCTATATGGATACATGTAGTTGGAACTCTAAATCAAACACGGTTTGTGCTAGCTCTTTGAAACGTGGCACAATAATGTAGTTCCAAGTTCTATTGCTATGGTTTGTGTCCTATTGAAGTAGCCCCAAGCAGAGACTGACGAGAATCACTTTCATTGAAAGGGGTTGCCAAGCTTCCAAAAACAACGAGTTTCCGGAAATATCAGCAAATATTTTTTCACCCAATCTTGATGATACTTGCAGGTAATGATCACTACACGAATCCCACTTGGCTCACCAAATTTCGTTCTTCTAGGTTAAACCGTTCCTTTGCAGCAACCGTTTTCATGTTTACGTTTAAGTCTGTTTTCTCCTATATGGATACATGTAGTTGGAACTCGAAATCAAACATGGTTTGTGCTAGCTCTTTGACATTTGTCACAATAATGTAGTTCCAAGTTCTATCGCTATTTTTTGCGTCCTATTGAAGTAGCCCCAAGCAGAGACTGACGAGAATCACTTTCATTCAAAGGGGTTGCCAAGCTTCCAAAAAACTACGAGTTTCCTGAAATCTCAGAAAACTTTTTTCACCCAATCTTGATGATACTTGCAGGTAATGATCAGTACACCAATCCCACTTGGCTCACCAAATTTCGTTCTTCTAGGTTAAACCGTTCCTTTGCAGTAACCGTTTTCATGTTTAGGTTTCACTCTGTTTTCTCCTATATGGATATATGTAGTTGGAACTCTAAATCAAACACGGTTTGTGCTAGCTCTTTTAAACATGGCACAATAATGTAGTTCCAAGTTCTATCGCTATGGTTTGTGTCCTATTGAAGTAGCCCCAAGCAGAAACTGACGAGAATCACTTTCCTTGAAAGGGGTTGCCAACCTTCAAAAAACTACGATTTTCCTGAAATCTCCGCAAACATTTTTTTCACCCAATCTTGATGATACTTGCAGTTAATGATCAGTACACCAATCCCACTTGGCTCACCAAATTCCGTTCTTCTAGGTTAAACCGTTCCTTTGCAGTAACCGTTTTCATGTTTAGGTTTCACTCTGTTTTATCCTATATGGATACATGTAGTTGGAACTCTAAATCAAACACGGTTTGTGCTAGCTCTTTGACACTTGGCACAATAATGTAGTTCCAAGGTCTATCGTTATGGTTTGTGTCCTTATGAAGTAGCTCCATGCAGAGACTGAGGAGAATCACTTTCATTGAAAGGCGTTGCCAAGCTTCCAAAAACTCCGAGTTTCCTGAAATCTCAACAAACATTTTTTCTCCCAATCTTGATGATACTTGCAGGTAATGATCCGTACACCAATCCTACTTGGCTCACCAAATTTCGTTCTTCTAGGTAAAACCGTTCCTTTGCAGTAACCGTTTTCATGTTTAGGTTTCACTCTGTTTTCTCCTATATGGATAAATGTAGTTGGAACTCTAAATCAAACACAGTTTGTGATAGCCCTTTGACACTTGGCACAATAATGTAGTTCCAAGTTCTATCGCTATGGTTTGTGTCCTATTGAAGTAGCCCCAAGCAGAGACTGACGAGAATAACTTTCATTCGTAGGGGTTGCCAAGCTACCAAAAAACGACGAGTTTCCTGAAATCTCAGCAAACATTTTTTCACCCAATTTTGATGAAACTTCCATTTAATGATCAGTACACCAATCCCACTTGGCTCACCAAATTTCGTTCTTCTAGGTTAAACCGTTCCTTTGCAGTAACGATTTTCATGTTTAGGTTTCACTCTGTTTTCTCCTATATGGATACATGTAGTTGGAACTCTAAATCAAACACGGTTTGTGCTAGCTCTTTGAAACTTGGCACAATAATGTAGTTCCAAGTTCAATCGCTATGTTTTGTGTCCTATTGAAGTAGCCCCAAGCAGAAACTGAAGAGAATCACTTTCATTGAAAGGGGTTGCAGAGCTTCCAAAAAATACGAGTTTCCTGAATTCTCAGCAAACATTTTTTCACCCAATCTTGATGATACTTCCATTTACTGATCAGTATACCAATCCCACTTGGCTCACCACATTTCGTTCTTCTAGGTTAAACCGTTCCTTTGCGGTAAACGTTTTCATGTTTAGGTTTCACTCTGTTTTCTCCTATATGGATACATGTAGTTGGAACTCTAAATCAAACACGGTTTGTGCTAGCTCTTTGAAACATGGCACAATAATGTAGTTCCAAGTTCTATCGCTATGGATTGTGTCCTATTGAAGTAGCACCAAGCAGAGACTGACGAGAATCACTTACATTGAAAGGGGTTGCCAAGCTTCCAAAAAACCACGAGTTTCCTGAAATCTCAGCAAACATTTTTTCACCCAATCTTGATGATACTTGCAGGTAATGATCAGTACACCAATCCCACTTGGCTCACCAAATTTCGTTCTTCTAGGTTAAACCGTTCCTTTGCAGTAACCGTTTTCATGTTTAGGTTTCACTCTGTTTTCTCCTATATGGATACATGTACTTGGAACTCTAAATCAAACACGGTTTGTGCTAGGTCTTTGAAACCTGGCAAAATAATGTAGTTCCAAGATCTATCACTATGGTTTGTGTCCTATTGAAGTAGCCCCAAGCAGAGACTGACGAGAATCACTTTCATTCAAAGGGGTTGCCAAGCTTCCAAAAACGACGAGTTTCCTGAAATCTCAGCAAACATTTTTCACCCAATCTTGATGATACTTGCAGGTAAGGATCAGTACACCAATCCCACTTGGCTCACCAAATTTCGTTTTTCTATGTTAAACCGTTCCTTTGCAGTAACCGTTTTCATGTTTAGGTTTCACTCTGTTTTCTCCTATATGGATACATGTAGTTGGAACTCGAAATCAAACACGGTTTGTGCTAGCTCTTTGACACTTGGCACAATAATGTAGTTCCAAGTTCTTTCGCTATGGTTTGTGTCCTATTGAAGTAGCCCCAAGCGGAGACTGATGAGAATCACTTTCATTGAAAGGGTTTGCCAAGCTTCCAAAAAACAACGAGTTTCCGGAAATCTCATCAAACATTTTTTCACCCAATCTTGATGATACTTGCAGGTAATGATCAGTACACCAATCCTACTTGGCTCACCAAATTTCGTTCTTCTAGGTTAAACTGTTCCATTGCAGCAACCGTTTTCATGTTTACGTTTAACTCTGTTTTCTCCTATATGGATACATGTAGTTGGAACTCTAAATGAAACACGGTTTGTGCTAGCTCTTTGACACTTGGCACAATAATGTAGTTCCAAGTTCTATCACTATGGTTTGTATCCTATTGAAGTAGCCCCAAGCAGAAACTGCAGAGAAACACTATCATTCAAAGGGGTTGCCAAGCTTCCAAAAACCACGAGTTTCCTGAAATCTCAGCAAACATTTTTGATCCAATCTTGATGATACTTGCAGGTAAGGATCAGTACACCAATCCCACTAAGCTCACCAAATTTCGTTCTTCTAGGTTAAACCGTTCCTTTGCAGAAACGGTTATCATGTTTAGGTTTCACTCTGTTTTCTCCTATATGGATACATGTAGTTGGAACTCTAAATCAAACACGGTTTGTGCTAGCTCTTTGAAACTTGGCAAAATAATGTAGTTCCAATATCTATCACTATGGTTTGTGTCCTACTGAAGTAGCCCCAAGCAGAGACTGACGAGAATCACTTTCATTCAAAGGGGGTGCCAAGCTTCCAAAAAACGACGAGTTTCCAGAAATCTCAGCAAACATTTTTTCACCCAATGTTGTTGATACTTGCAAGTAATGATCAGTACACCAATCCCACTAGGCTCACCAAATTTCGTTCTTCTAGGTTAAACCGTTCCTTTGCAGTAACCTTTTTCATGTTTAGGTTTTCACTCTGTTTTCTCCTATATATATACATGTTGTTGGAATGCTAAATCAAACACGGTTTGTGCTAGCTCTATGAAACTTGGCACAATAATGTTGTTCCAAGTTCTATCGCTATGGTTGGTGTCCTATTGAAGTAACCTCAAGCAGAGACTGACGAGAATCACTTTCATTGAAACGAGTTGCCAAGCTTCCAAAAAACTACGAGTTTCCTGAAATCTCAGCAAACTTTTTTCACCCAATCTTGATGATACTTCCATTTAATGATCAGTACACCAATCCCACTTAGCTCTCCAAATTTCGTTCTTCTAGGTTAAACCATTCCTTTGCAGTTACCGTTTTCATGTTTAGGTTTCACTCTGTTTTGTCCTATATGGATACATGTAGTTGGAACTCTAAATCAAACACGGTTTGTGCTAGCTCTTTGAAACTTGGCACAATTATGTAGTTCTAAGTTCTATCTCTATGGTTTGTGTCCTATTGATGTAGGCCCAAGCAGAGACTGACGAGAATCACTTACCTTGAAAGGGGTTGCCAACCTTCAAAAAACTACGAGTTTCCTGAAATCTCAGCAAACATTTTTTCACCCAATCTTGATGATACTTGCAGGTAATGATCTGTGCACCAATCCCACTTGGCTCACCAAATTCCGTTCTTCTAGGTTAAACGGTTCCTTTGCAGGAACCGTTTTCATGTTTAGGTTTCACTCTGTTTTCTCCTATATGGATACGTGTATTTGGAACTATAAATCAAACACGCTTTGTTCTAGCTCTTTGAAACTTGGCACAATAATGTAGTTCCAAGTTCTATCGCTATGGTTTGTGTCCTATGGAAGTAGCCCCACACAGAGACTGACGAGAATCACTTTCATTGAAAGGGGTTGCCAAGCTCCAACAAACTACGAGTTTCCTGAAATCTCAGAAAACTTTTTTCACCCAATCTTGATGATACTTGCAGGTAATGATCAGTACACCAATCCCACTTGGCTCACCAAATTTCGTTCTTCTAGGTTAAACCGTTCCTTTGCAGTAACCGTTTTCATGTTTAGGTTTCACTCTGTTTTCTCCTATATGGATACATGTAGTTGGAACTCTAAATCAAACACGGTTTGTGCTAGCTCTATGAAACTTGGCACAATAATGTAGTTCCAAGTTCTATCACTATGGTTTGTGTCCTATTGAAGTAGCCCCAAGCAGAGACTGACGAGAATCACTTTCATTCAAAGGGGTTGCCAAGCTTCCAAAAAACTACGAGTTTCCTGAAATCTCAGCAAACATTTTTTCACCCAATCTTGATTATACATCCATTTAATGATCAGTACACCAATCCCACTTGGCTCACCAAATTTCGTTCTTCTAGGTTAAACCATTCCTTTGCAGTAACCGTTTTCATGTTTAGGTTTCACTCTGTGTTCTCCTATATGGATACATGTAGTTGGAACTCTAAATCAAACACGGTTTGTGCTAGCTCTTTGAAACGTGGCACAATAATGTAGTTCCAAGTTCTATTGCTATGGTTTGTGTCCTATTGAAGTAGCCCCAAGCAGAGACTGACGAGGATCACTTTCATTGAAAGGGGTTGCCAAGCTTCCAAAAACAACGAGTTTCCGGAAATCTCAGCAAATATTTTTTCACCCAATCTTGATGATACTTGCAGGTAATGATCACTACACGAATCCCACTTGGCTCACCAAATTTCGTTCTTCTAGGTTAAACCATTCCTTTGCAGTTACCGTTTTCATGTTTAGGTTTCACTCTGTTTTGTCCAATATGGATACATGTAGTTGGAACTCTAAATCAAACACGGTTTGTGCTCGCTCTTTGAAAACTTGGCACAATTATGTAGTTCTAAGTTCTATCTCTATGGTTTGTGTCCTATTGATGTAGGCCCAAGCAGAGACTGACGAGAATCACTTACCTTGAAAGGGGTTGCCAACCTTCAAAAAACTACGAGTTTCCTGAAATCTCAGCAAACATTTTTTCACCCAATCTTGATGATACTTGCAGGTAATGATAAGTACAACAATCCCACTTGGCTCACCAAATTCCGTTCTTCTAGGTTAAACGGTTTCCTTTGCAGGAACCGTTTTCATGTTTAGGTTTCACTCTGTTTTCTCCTATATGGATACGTGTATTTGGAACTATAAATCAAACACGCTTTGTTCTAGCTCTTTGAAACTTGGCACAATAATGTAGTTCCAAGTTCTATCGCTATGGTTTGTGTCCTATGGAAGTAGCCCCACGCAGAGACTGACGAGAATCACTTTCATTGAAAGGGGTTGCCAAGCTCCAACAAACTACTAGTTTCCTGAAATCTCAGCAAACATTTTTTCACCCAATCTTGATGATACTTGCAGGCAATGATCAGTACACCAATCCTACTTGGCTCACCAAATTTCGTTCTAGGTTAAACCGTTCCTTTGCCGTAACCGTTTTCATGTTTAGGTTTCACTCTGTTTTCTCCTATATGGATACATGTAGTTGGAACTCTAAATCAAACACGGTTTCTGCTAGCTCTTTGACACTTGGCACAATAATGTAGTTCCAAGTTCTATCGCTATGGTTTGTGTCCTATTGAAGTAGCCCCAAGCAGAGACTGACGAGAATAACTTTCATTCGAAGGGTTTGCCAAGCTACCAAAAACTACGAGTTTCCTGAAATCTCAGCAAAAATTTTTCCACCCAATCTTGATGATACTTGCAGGTAAGGATCAGTACTCCAATCCCACTTGGCTCACCAAATTTCGTTTTTCTAGGTTAAACCGTTCCTTTGCAGTAACCGTTTTCATGTTTAGGTTTCACTCTGTTGTCTCCTATATGGATACATGTAGTTGGAACTCTAAATCAAAACGGTTTGTGCTAGCTCTTTGACACTTTGCACAATAATGTAGTTCCAAGTTCTATCGCTATTGTTTGCGTCCTATTGAATTAGCCCCAAGCAGAGACCGACGAGAGTCACTTTCATTCAAAGGGGTTGCCAAGCTTCCAAAAAACTACGAGTTTCCTGAAATCTCAGCAAACTTTTTTTCACCCAATCTTGATGATACTTGCAGGTAAGGATCAGAACACCAATCCCACTTGGCTCACCAAATTTCGTTCTTCCAGGTTAAACCGTTCCTTTGCAGTAACCGTTTTCATGTTTAGGTTTCACTCTGTTTTCTCCTATATGGATACATGTAGTTGGAACTCTAAATCAAACACGGTTTGTGCTAGCTCTTTGAAACTTGGCACAAAAATGTAGTTCCAAATTCTATTGCTATGGTTTGTGTCCTATTGAAGTAGCCACAAGCAGAGACTGACGAGAATCACTTTCATTGAAAGCGGTTGCCAAGCTTCCAAAAAACGACGAGTTTCCAGAAATCTCAGCAAACATTTTTTCACCCAATGTCGTTGATACTTGCAAGTAATGATCAGTACACCAATCCTACTTGGCTCACCAAATTTCGTTCTTCTAGGTTAAACCGTTCCTTTGCCGTAACCGTTTTCATGTTTAGGTTTCAGTCTGTTTTCTCCTATATGGATACATGTAGTTGGAACTCTAAATCAAACACGGTTTGTGCTAGCTCTTTGACACTTGTCACAATAATGTAGTTCCAAGTTCTATCGGTATGGTTTGTGTCCTATTGAAGTAGCCCCAAGCAGAGACTGACGAGAATAACTTTCATTCGAAGGGGTTGCCAAGCTACCATGAAACTAAGAGTTTCCTGAAATCTCAGCAAACATTTTTTCATCCAATCTTGATGAAACTTCCATTTAATGATCAGTACACCAATCGCACTTGGCTCACCAAATTTCGTTCTTCTAGGTTAAACCGTTCCTTTGCAGTAACCGTTTTCATGTTTAGGTTTCACTCTGTTTTCGTCTATATGGATACATGTAGTTGGAACTCTCAATCCAACACGGTTTGTGCTAGCTCTTTGAAACTTGGAACAATAATGTAGTTCCAAGTTCAATCGCTATGTTTTGTGTCCTATTGATGTAGCCCCAAGCAGAAACTGACGAGAATCACTTTCATTCAAAGGGGTTGCAGAGATTCCAAAAAACTACGAGTTTCCTGAAATCTCAGCAAGCATTTTTTCACCCAATCTTGATGATACTTACATTTACTGATCAGTATACCAATCCCACTTGGCTCACCACATTTCGTTTTTCTAGGTTAAACCGTTCCTTTGCAGTAATCGTTTTCATGTTTAGGTTTCACTCTGTTTTCTCCTATATGGATACATGTAGTTGGATCTCGAAATCAAACACGGTTTGTGCTAGCTCTTTGACACTTGGCACAATAATGTAGTTCCAAGTTCTATCGCTATGGTTTGTGTCCTATTGAAGTAGCCCCAAGCAGAGACTGACGAGAATCACTTTCATTGAAAGGGGTTTCCAAGCTTCCAAAAAACTACGTGTTTCCTGAAATCTCAGCAAACTTTTTTCACCCAATGTTTATGATACTTGCAATTAATGATCAGTACACCAATCCCACTTGGCTCACCAAATTTCCTTCTTCTAGGTTAAACCGTTCCTTTGCAGTAATCGTTTTCATGTTTAGGTTTCACTCTGTTTTCTCCTATATGGATACATGTAGTTGGAACTCGAAATCAAACACGGTTTGTGCTAGCTCTTTGAAACTTGGCACAATAATGTAGTTCCAAGATCTATCGCTATGGTTTGTGTCCAATTGAAGTAGCCACAAAAAGAGACTCACTAGAATCACTTACATTGAAAGGGGTTGCCAATCTTCCAAAAAACGACGAGTTTCCTGAAATCTCAGCAAACATTTTTTCACCCAATCTTGATGATACTTGCAGGTAAGGATCAGAACACCAATCCCACTTGGCTCACCAAGTTTCATTCTTCTAGGTTAAACCGTTCCTTTGCAGTAACCGTTTTCATGTTTAGGTTTCACTCTGTTTTCTCCTATATGGATACATGTAGTTGGAACTCGAAATCAAACACGGTTTGTGCTAGCTCTTTGAAACTTGGCACAATAATATAATTCCAAGTTCTATCGCTATGGTTTGTGTCCTCTTGAAGATGCCCCAAGCAGAGACTGACGAGAATCACTTTCATTGAAACGGTTGCCAAGCTTCCAAAAAACGACCAGTTTCCAGAAATCTCAGCAACCTTTTTTTCACACAATCTTGATGATACTTGCAGGCAAGGATCATTACACCAATCCCACTTGGCTCACCAAATTTCGTTCTTCTAGGTTAAACCGTTCCTTTGCAGTAACCCTTTTCATGTTTAGGTTTGACTCTGTTTTCTCCTATATGGATACATGTAGTTGGAACTCTAAATCAAACACGGTTTGTGCTAGCTCTTTGACACTTGGCACAATAATGTAGTTACAAGTTCTATCGCTATGGTTTGTGTCCTATTGAAGTAGCCCCAAGCAGAGACTGAGGAGAATCACTTTCATTCAAAGGGGTTGCCAAACTTCCAAAAAACTACGAGTTTCCTGAAGTCTCAGCAAACAATTTTTCACCCAATCTTGATTATACATCCATTTAATGATCAGTACACCAATCCCACTTGGCTCACCAAATTTCGTTCTTCTAGGTTAAACCGTTCCTTTGCAGTAACCGTTTTCATGTTTAGGTTTCACTCTGTTTTCTCGTATATGGATACAGGTATTTGGAACAATAAATCAAACACGGATTGTGCTAGCTCTTTGAAACTTGGCACAATAATGTAGTTCCAAGTTCTATCGCTATGGTTTGTGTCCTATTGAAGTAGCCCCAAGTAGAGACTGACGAGAATCACTTTCATTGAAAGGGGTTGCCAAGCTTCCAAAAAACTACGAGTTTCTTGAAATCTCAGCAAACGTTTTTCAACCAAACTTGATGATACTTGCAGGTAATGATCAGTACACCAATCCCACTTGGCTCACCAAATTTCGTTCTTCTAGGTTAAACCGTTCCTTTGCAGTAACCGTTTTCATGTTTAGGTTTCACTCTGTTTTCTCCTATTTGGATACATGTAGTTGGAACTCTAAATCAAACACGGTTTGTGCTAGCTCTTTGAAACTTGCCACAATAATGTAGTTCCAAGTTCAGTCGCAATGTTTTGTGTCCTTTTGAAGTAGCCCCAAGCAGAAACTGACGAGAATAACTTTCATTCAAAGGGGTTGCAGAGCTTCCAAAAAACTACGAGTTTCCTGAAATCTCAGCAAACATTTTTTCACCCAATCTTGATGATACTTGCAGGTAATGATCAGTACACCAATCCCACTTGGCTCACCAAATTTCGTTCTTCTAGGTTAAACCGTTCCTTTGCAGTAACCGTTTTCATGTTTAGGTTTCACTCTGTTTTCTCCTATTTGGATACATATAGTAGGAAATCTAAATCAAACACGGTTTGTGCTAGCTCTTTGACACTTGGCACAATAATGCAGTTCCAAGGTCTATCACTATGGTTTGTGTCCTATTGAAGTAGCTCCATGCAGAGACTGACGAGAATCACTTTCATTGAAAGGGGTTGCCAAGCTTCCAAAAACCTACGAGTTTCCAGAAATCTCAGCAAACATTTTTTCTCCCAATTTTGATGATACTTGCAGGTAATAATCAGTACACCAATCCTACTTGGCTCACCAAATTTCGTTCTTCTAGGTTAAACCGTTCCTTTGCAGTAACCGTTTTCATGTTTAGGTTTCACTCTGTATTCCTCTATATGGATACATGTAGTTGGAACTCTAAATCAAACACGGTTTGTGCTAGCTCTTTGAAACTTGGCACAATTATGTAGTTCCAAGATCTATCACTATGGTTTGTGTCCTATTGAAGTAGCTCCATGCAGAGACTGACGAGAATCACTTTCATTGAAAGGGGTTGCCAAGCTTCAAAAAACAACGAGTTTCCTGAAATCTCAGCAAACATTTTTTCACCCAATCTTGATGATACTTCCAATTAATGAGCAGCACACCAATCCCACTTGGCTCACCAAATTTCGTTCTTCTAGGTTAAACCGTTACTTTGCAGGAACCGTTTTCATGTTTAGGTTTCACTCTGTTTTCTCCTATAGGGATACATGTATTTGGAACTCGAAATCAAACACGTTTGTGCTAGTTCTTTGACACTTGGCACAATAATGTAGTTCCAAGTTCTATCGCTATGGTTTGTGTCCTATTGAAGTAGCCCCAAGCAGAGACTGACGAGAATCACTTTCATTGAAAGGGGTTGCCAAGCTTCCAAAAAACAACGCATTTCCGGAAATCTAAGCAAACATTTTTTCACCCAATCTTGATGATAATTGCAGGTAATGATCAGTACATGAATCCCACTTGGCTCACCAAATTTCGTTCTTCTAGGTTAAACCCTTCCTTTGCAGTAACCGTTTTCATGTTTAGGTTTCACTCTGTTTTCTCCTATATGGATACATGTAGTTGGAACTCTAAATCAAACACGGTTTGTGCTAGCTCTTTGAAACCTGGCACAATAATGTAGTTCCAAGTTCTATCGCTATGGTTTGTGTCCTGTTGAAGTAGCCCCAAGCAGAAACTGCAGAGAATCACTTTCATTCAAAGGGGTTGCCAAGCTTCCAAAGAACTACGAGTTTCCTGAAATCTCAGTCAACACTTATTCACCCAATCTTGATGATACTTGTAGGTAATGATCAGTACACCAATCCCACTTGGCTCACCAAATTTCCTTCTTCTAGGTTAAACCGTTCCTTTGCAGTAATCGTTTTTCAAGTTTAGGTTTCACTCTGTTTTCTCCTATATGGATACATGTAGTTGGAACTCGAAATCAAACACGGTTTGTGCTAGCTCTTTGAAACTTGGCACAATAATGTAGTTCCAAGATCTATCGCTATGGTTTGTGTCCAATTGAAGTAGCCACAAAAAGAGACTCACTAGAATCACTTACATTGAAAGGGGTTGCCAATCTTCCAAAAAACGACGAGTTTCCTGAAATCTCAGCAAACATTTTTTCACCCAATCTTGATGATACTTGCAGGTAAGGATCAGAACACCAATCCCACTTGGCTCACCAAGTTTCATTCTTCTAGGTTAAACCGTTCCTTTGCAGTAACCGTTTTCATGTTTAGGTTTCACTCTGTTTTCTCCTATATGGATACATGTAGTTGGAACTCTAAATCAAACACGGTTTGTGCTAGCTCTTTGAAACTTGGCACAATAATAGAGTTCCAAGTTCTATCGCTATGGTTTGTGTCCTCTTGAAGATGCCCCAAGCAGAGACTGACGAGAATCACTTTCATTGAAACGGTTGCCAAGCTTCCAAAAAACGACCAGTTTCCAGAAATCTCAGCAACCTTTTTTTCACACAATCTTGATGATACTTGCAGGCAAGGATCATTACACCAATCCCACTTGGCTCACCAAATTTCGTTCTTCTAGGTTAAACCGTTCCTTTGCAGTAACCCTTTTCATGTTTAGGTTTGACTCTGTTTTCTCCTATATGGATACATGTAGTTGGAACTCTAAATCAAACACGGTTTGTGCTAGCTCTTTGACACTTGGCACAATAATGTAGTTCCAAGTTCTATCGCTATGGTTTGTGTCCTATTGAAGTAGCCCCAAGCAGAGACTGACGAGAATCACTTTCATTCAAAGGGGTTGCCAAGCTTCCAAAAAACTACGAGTTTCCTGAAATCTCAGCAAACATTTTTTCACCCAATCTTGATGATACATCCATTTAATGATCAGTACACCAATCCCACTTGGCTCACCAAATTTCGTTCTTCTAGGTTAAACCGTTCCTTTGCAATAACCGTTTTCATGTTTAGGTTTCACTCTGTTTTCTCCTATATATATACATATTGTTGGAACGCTAAATCAAACACGGTTTGCGCTAGCTCTTTGAAACTTGGCACAATAATGTAGTTCCAAGTTCTATTGCTATGGTTTGTGTCCTATTGAAGTAGCCCCAAGCAGAGACTGACGAGAATCACATTCATTGGTAGGGGTTGCCAAGCTTCCACAAAACTACGAGTTTCCTGAAATATCAGCAAACATTTTTTCACCCAATCTTGATGATACTTGAAGTTAAGGATCAGTACACCAATCCCACTTGGCTCACCAAATTTCGTTCTTCTAGGTTAAACCGTTCCTTTGCAGTAACCGTTTTCATGTTTAGGTTTCACTCTGTTTTCTCCTATATGGATAGATGTAGTTGGAACTCTAAATCAAACACGGTTTGTGCTAGCTCTTTGAAACTTGGCACAATAATGTAGTTCCAAGTTCTCTCGCTATGGTTTGTGTCCTATTGAAGTAGCCCCAAGCAGAGACTGACGAGAATCACTTTCATTGAAAGCGGTTGCAAAGCTTCCAAAAAACGACGAGTTTCCAGAAATCTCAGCAAACATTTTTTCACCCAATCTTGTTGATACTTGCAGGTAATGATCAGTACACCAATCCCACTTGGCTCACCAAATTTCGTACTTCTAGGTTAAACCGTAACTTTGCAGTAACCTTTTTCTTGTTTAGGTTTCATCCTGTTTTCTCCTATATATATACATGTTGTTGGAACGCTAAATCAAACACGGTTTGTGCTAACTCTTTTAAACTTGGCACAATAATGTAGTTCCAAGTTCTATCGCTATGGTTTGTGTCCTATTGGAGTAGCCCCAAGCAGAGAGTGACAATAATCACTTTCATTGAAAGGGGTTGCCAAGCTTCCAAAAAACGACGAGTTTCCGGAAATCTCAGCAAACATTTTTTCACCCAATCTTGTTGATACTTGCAGGTAATGATCAGTACACCAATCCCACATGGCTCACCAAATTTCGTTCTTCTAGGTTAAACCGTTCCTTTGCAGTAACCTTTTTCATGTTTAGGTTTAACTCTGTTTTCTCCTGTATGGATACATGTAGTTGGAACTCTAAATCAAACACGGTTTGTGCTAGCTCTTTTAAACTTGACACAATAATGTAGTTCCAAGTTCTATCGCTATGGTTTGGGTCCTATTGAAGCAGCCCCAAGGAGAGACTGACGAGAATAACTTTCCTTGAAAGGGGTTGCCAACCTTCAAAAAACGACGAGTCTCCTGAAATCTCAGCAAACATTTTTTCACTCAATCTTGATGATACTTGCAGGTAATGTTCAGTACACCAATCCCACTTGGCTCACCAAATTTCGTTCTTCTAGGTTAAATGTTCCTTTGCAGTAACCGTTTTCATGTTTAGGCTTCACTCTGTTTTCTCCTATATGGATACATGTAGTTGGAACTCTAAATCAAACACGGTTTGTGCTAGCTCTTTGACACTTGGCACAATAATGTAGTTCCAAGGTCTATCGTTATTGTTAGTGTCCTATTGAAGTAGCTCCATGCAGAGACTTACGAGAATCACTTTCATTGAAAGGAGTGGCCAAGCTTCCAAAAAACTACGAGTTTCCGGAAATCTCAGCAAATATTTTTTCTCCCAATCTTGATGATACTTCCATTTACTGATCAGTATACCAATCCCACTTGTCTCACCACATTTCGTTCTTCTAGGTTAAACCGTTCCTTTGCAGTAACCGTTTTCATGTTTTGGTTTCACTCTGTTTTCTCCTATATGGATACATGTAGTTGGAACTCTAAATCAAACAGGGTTTGTGCTAGCTCTTTGAAACTTGGCACAATAATGTAGTTCCAAGATCTATCGCTATGGTTTGTGTCCTATTGAAGTAGCCCCAAGCAGAGATTGACGAGAATCACTTTCATTGAAAGGGGTTGCCAAGCTTCCAAAAAACGACGAGTTTCCTGAAATCTCAGCAAACATTTTTTCACCCAATCTTGATGATACTTGCAGGTAAGGATCAGAACACCAATCCCACTTGGCTCACCAAGTTTCATTCTTCTAGGTTAAACCGTTCCTTTGCAGTAACCGTTTTCATGTTTAGGTTTCACTCTGTTTTCTCCTATATGGATACATGTAGTTGGAACTCGAAATCAAACACGGTTTGTGCTAGCTCTTTGAAACTTGGCACAATAATATAGTTCCAAGTTCTATCGCTATGGTTTGTGTCCTCTTGAAGATGCCCCAAGCAGAGACTGACGAGAATCACTTTCATTGAAACGGTTGCCAAGCTTCCAAAAAACGACCAGTTTCCAGAAATCTCAGCAACCTTTTTTTCACACAATCTTGATGATACTTGCAGGCAAGGATCATTACACCAATCCCACTTGGCTCACCAAATTTCGTTCTTCTAGGTTAAACCGTTCCTTTGCAGTAACCCTTTTCATGTTTAGGTTTGACTCTGTTTTCTCCTATATGGATACATGTAGTTGGAACTCTAAATCAAACACGGTTTGTGCTAGCTCTTTGACACTTGGCACAATAATGTAGTTACAAGTTCTATCGCTATGGTTTGTGTCCTATTGAAGTAGCCCCAAGCAGAGACTGAGGAGAATCACTTTCATTCAAAGGGGTTGCCAAACTTCCAAAAAACTACGAGTTTCCTGAAGTCTCAGCAAACATTTTTTCACACAATCTTGATTATACATCCATTTAATGATCAGTACACCAATCCCACTTGGCTCACCAAATTTCGTTCTTCTAAGTTAAACCGTTCCTTTGCAGTAACCGTTTTCATGTTTAGGTTTCACTCTGTTTTCTCCTATATGGATACATGTAGTTTGAAGACTAAATCAAAAACGGTTTGTGCTAGCTCTTTGAAACTTGGCACAATAATGTAGTTCCAAGTTCTATCGGTATGGTTTGTGTCCTATGGAAGTAGCCCCAAGCAGAGACTGACGAGAATCACTTTCATTGAAAGGAGTTGCCAAACTTCCAAAAAAGGACGAGTTTCCAGAAATCTCAGGAAACTTTTTTCACCCAATCTTGATGATACTTGCAGGTAATTATCAGTACACCAATCCCACTTGGCTCTCCAAATTTCGTTCTTCTAGGTTAAACATTTCCTTTGCAGTAACCGTTTTCATGTTTAGGTTTCACTCTGTTTTCTCCTATAAGGATACATGTAGTTGGAACTCTAAATCAAACACGGTTTGTGCTAGCTCTTTGAAACTTGGCACAATTATGTAGTTACAAGTTCTATCGCTATGGTTTGTGTCCTATTGAAGTAGCCCCAAGCAGAGACTGACGAGAATCACTATCATTCAAAGGGGTTGCAGAGCTTCCAAAAAATTACGAGTTTCCTGTAATCTCAGCAAATATTTTTTCACCCAATCTTGATGATACTTCCATTTACTGATCAGTATACCAATCAAACTTGGCTCACCACATTTCGTTCTTCTAGGATAAACCGTTCCTTTGTAGTAACCATTTTGATGTTTAGGTTTCACTCTGTTTTCTCCTATATGGATACATGTAATTTGAAGTCTAAATCAAAAACGTTTTGTGCTAGCTCTTTTAAACTTGGCAGAATAATGTAGTTCCAAGTTCTATCGGTATGGTTTGTGTCCTATGGAAGTAGCCCCAAGCAGAGTCTGACGAGAATCACTTTCATTGAAAGGGGTTGCCAAGCTTCCAAAAACCTACGAGTTTCCAGAAATCTCAGCACGCATTTTTTCTCCCAATCTTGATGATACTTGCAGGTAATGATCAGTACACCAATCCCACTTGGCTCACCAAATTTCGTTCTTCTAGGTTAAACCGTTCCTTTGCAGTACCCGTTTTCATGTTTAGGTTTCACTCTGTTTTCTCCTATATGGATACACGTTGTTGGAACTCTAAATCAAACACGGTTTGTGCTAGCTCTTCGACACTTGGCAGAATAATGAAGTTCCAAGGTCTATCACTATGGTTTGTGTCCTATTGAAGTAACTCCATGCAGAGACTGACGAGAATCACTTTCATTGAAAGGGGTTGCCAAGCTTCCAAAAACCTACGAGTTTCCAGAAATCTCAGCAAACATTTTTTCACCCAATCTTGATGATACTTGCAGGTAATGATCAGTACACCAATCCTACTTGGCTCACCAAATTTCGTTCTTCTAGGTTAAACCGTTCCTTTGCAGTAACCGTTTTCATGTTTAGGTTTCACTCTGTATTCCTCTATATGGATACATGTAGTTGGAACTCTAAATCAAACACGGTTTGTTCTAGCTCTTTGAAACTTGGCACAATAATGTAGTTCCAAGATCTATCACTATGTTTTGTGTCCTATTGACGTAGCCCCAAGCAGAGACTGACGAGAATCACTTTCATTCAAAGGGGTTGCCAAGTATCAAAAAAAGTACGAGTTTCGAGAAATCTCAGCAAACATTTTTTCACCCAGTCTTGATGATACTTCTATTTAATGATCAGTACACCAATCCTACTTGGCTCACCAAATTTCGTTCTTCTAGGTTAAACCGTTCCTTTGCAGGAACCGTTTTCATGTTTAGGTTTCACTCTGTTTTCTCCTATATGGATACATGTAGTTGGAACTCTAAATTAAACACGGTTTGTGCTAGCTCTTTTAAACTTGGCACAATAATGTAGTTCCAAGTTCTATCGCTATGGTTTGTGTCCTATTGAAGTAGCACCAAGCAGAGACTGACGAGAATCACTTTCATTGAAAGGGGTTGCCAAGCTTCCAAAAACCTACGAGTTTCCAGAAATCTCAGCAAACATTTTTTCACCCAATCTTGATGATACTTGCAGGTAATGCTCAGTACACCCATCCCACTTGGCTCACCAAATTTCGTTCTTCTAGGTTAAACCGTTCCTTTGCAGTAACCGTTTTCATGTTTAGGTATCACTCTGTTTTCTCCTATATGGATACACGTAGTTAGAAGTCTAAATCAAAAACGGTTTGTGCTAGCTCTTTGAACCTTGGCACAATAATGTAGTTCCAAGTTCTATCGCTATGGTTTGTGTCCTATTGAAGTAGCACCAAGCAGAGACTGACGAGAATCACTTTCATTGAAAGGGGTTGCCAAGCTTCCAAAAAACAACGAGTTTCCGGAAATCTCAGCAAACATTTTTGACCCAATCTTGATTATACATCCATTTAATGATCAGTACACCAATCCCACTTGGCTCACCAAATTTCGTTCTTCTAGGTTAAACCGTTCCTTTGCAGAAACTGTTTTCATGTTTAGGTTTCACTCTGTTTTCTCCTATATAGATACATGTAGTTGGAACTCTAAATCAAACACGGTTTGTGCTAGCTATTTAAAATTGGCACAATAATGTAGTTCCAAGTTCTATCGCTATGGTTTGTGTCCTATTGAAGTAGCCCCAAGCAGAGACTGAAGAGAATCACATTCATTGAAAGGGGTTGCCAAGCTTCCAAAAAACTACGAGTTTCGGAAATCTCAGCAAACATTTTTTCACCCAATCTTGATGATATTTGCAGGTAATGATCAGTACACCAATCCCACTTGGCTCACCAAATTTTGTTCTTCTAGGTTAAACGGTTCCTTTGCAGTATCTGTTTTCATGTTTAGGTTTCACTCTGTTTTCTCCTATATATATACATGTTGTTGGAACTCTAAATCAAAAACGGTTTGTGCTAGCTCTTTGAAACTTGGCACAATGATGTAGTTCCAAGTTCTGTCGCAATGGTTTTGTGTCCTATTGAAGTAGCCCCACGCAGAGACTGACGAGAATCACTGTTATTCAAAGGGGTGGCCAAGTATCAAAAAATGAACGAGTTTCCAGAAATCTCAGCAAACATTTTTTCACCCAGTCTTGATGATACTTCTATTTAATGATCAATACACCAGTCCCACTTGGCTAACCAAATTTCGTTCTTCTAGGTTAAACCGTTCCTTTGCAGTAACCGTTTTCATGTTTAGGTTTCACTCTGTTTTCTCCTATATGGATACATGTAGTTGGAACTCTAAATCAAACACGGTTTGTGCTAGCTTCTTCGACACTTGGCACAATAATGTAGTTCCAAGGTCTATCACTATGGTTTGTGTCCTATTGAAGTAGCTCCATGAAGAGACTGACGAGAATCACTTTCATTGAAAGGGGTTGCCAAGCTTCCAAAAAACTACGAGTTTCCAGAAATCTCAGCAAACATTTTTTCTCCCAATCTTGATGATACTTGCAGGTAATGATCAGTACACCAATCCTACTTTGCTCACCGAATTTCGTTCTTCTAGGTTAAACCGTTCCTTTGCAGTAACCTTTTTCATGTTTAGGTTTCACTCTGTATTCCTCTATATGGATACATGTAGTGGAACTCTAAATCAAACACGGTTTGTTCTAGCTCTTTGAAACTTGGCACAATAATGTAGTTCCAAGATCTATCACTATGGTTTGTGTCCTATTGAAGTAACCCCAAGCAGAGACTGACGAGAATCACTTTCATTCAAAGGGGTTGCCAAGCTTCCAAAAAACGACGAGTTTCCTGAAATCTCAGCAAACATTTTTTCACCCAATCTTGATGATACTTGCAGGTAAGGATAAGTACACCAATCCCACTTGGCTCACCAAATTTCGTTCTTCTAGGTTAAACCGTTCTTTGCAGTAACCGTTTTCATGTTTAGGTTTCACTCTGTTTTCTCCTATATGGATACATGTATTTGGAACTCTAAATCAAACACGGTTTGTGCTAGCCCTTTGAAACTTCGCACAATAATGTAGTTCCAAGTTGTATCGCTGTGGTTTGTGTAATATTGCAGTGGCCCCAAGCAGAGACTGACGAGAATCACTTTCATTCAAAGGGGTTGCCAAGCTTCCAAAAAACTACGAGTTTCCTGAAATCTCAGCAAACATTTTTTTCACCAATCTTGATTATACATCCATTTAATGATCAGTACACCAATCCCACTTGGCTCACCACATTTCGTTCTTCTAGTTTAAACCGTTCCTTTGCAGTAACCGTTTTCATGTTTATGTTTCACTCTGATTTCTCCGATATGGATACATGTATTTGGAACTCTAAATCAAACAGGGTTTGTGCTAGCTCTTTTAAACTTGGCACAATAATGTAGTTCCAAGATCTATCGCTATGGTTTGTGTCCTATTGAAGTAGCCCCAAGCAGAGACTGACGAGAATCACTTTCATTCAAAGGGGTTGCCAAGCTTCCAAAAAACTACGAGTTTCCTGAAATGTCAGCAAACATTTTTTCACCCAATCTTGATGATACTTCCATTTAATGATCAGTACACCAATCCCACTTGGCTCACCAAATTTCGTTCTTCTAGGTTAAACCGTTCCTTTGCAGTAACCGTTTTCATGTTTAGGTTTCACTCTGTTTTCTCCTATATGGATACATGTAGTTGGAACTCTAAACCAAACACGGTTTGTGCTAGCTCTTTTAAACTTGGCACAATAATGTAGTTCCCAGTTCTATCGATATGGTTTGTGTCCTATTGAAGTAGCCCCAAGAGAGACTGAAGAGAATCACTTTCATTGAAAGGGGTTGCCAAGCTTCCAAAAAACTACGAGTTTCCGGAAATCTTAACAAACATTTTTTCACCCAATCTTGATGATACTTGCAGGTAATGATCAGTACACCAATCCACTTTGCTCACCGAATTTCGTTCTTCTAGGTTAAACCGTTCCTTTGCAGTAACCGTTTTCATGTTTAGGTTTCACTCTGTTTTCTCCTATATGGATACATGTAGTTGGAATTCTAAATCAAACACGGTTTGTTCTAGCTCTTTGAAACTTGGCACAATAATGTAGTTCCAAGATCTATCACTATGTATTGTGTCCTATTGAAGTAGCCCCAAGCAGAGACTGACGAGAATCACTGTCATTCAAAGGGGTTGCCAAGCTTCCAAAAAACGACGAGTTTCCTGAAATCTCAGCAAACATTTTTCAACCAATCTTGATTATACATCCATTTAATGATCAGTGCACCAATCCCACTTGGCTCACCAAATTTCGTTCTTCTAGGTTAAACCGTTCCTTTGCAGTAACCGTTTTCATGTTTAGGTTTCACTCTGTTTTCTCCTATATGGATACATGTAGTTGGAACTCTGAATCAAACACGGTTTGTGCTAGCTCTTTTAAACTTGGCACAATAATGTAGTTCCAAGTTCTATCGATATGGTTTGTGTCCTATTGAAGTAGCCCCAAGAGAGACTGAAGAGAATCACTTTCATTGAAAGGGGTTGCCAAGCTTCCAAAAAACTACGAGTTTCCGGAAATCTTAACAAACATTTTTTCACCCAATCTTGATGATACTTGCAGGTAATGATCAGTACACCAATCCCACTTTGCTCACCGAATTTCGTTCTTCTAGGTTAAAACCGTTCCTTTGCAGTAACCGTTTTCATGTTTAGGTTTCACTCTGTTTTCTCCTATATGGATACATGTAGTTGGAATTCTAAATCAAACACGGTTTGTTCTAGCTCTTTGAAACTTGGCACAATAATGTAGTTCCAAGATCTATCACTATGTTTTGTGTCCTATTGAAGTAGCCACAAGCAGAGACTGAGGAGAATCATGTCATTCAAAGGGGTTGCCAAGCTTCCAAAAAACGACGAGTTTCCTGAAATCTCAGCAAACATTTTTCAACCAATCTTGATTATACATCCATTTAATGATCAGTGCACCAATCCCACTTGGCTCACCAAATTTCGTTCTTCTAGGTTAAACCGTTCCTTGCAATAACCGTTTTCATGTTTAGGTTTCACTCTGTTTTCTCCTATATGGATACATGTAGTTGGAACTCTAAATCAAACACGGTTTGTGCTAGCTCTTTTAAACTTGGCACAATAATGTAGTTCCAAGTTCTATCGCTATGGTTTGTGTCCTATTGAAGTAGCCCCAAGCATAGACTGAAGAGAATCACTTTCATTGAAAGGGGTTGCCAAGCTTCCAAAAACCTACGAGTTTCCAGAAATCTCAGCAAACATTTTTTCACCCAATCTTGATGATACTTGCAGGTAATGATCAGTACACCAATCCTACTTGGCTCACCAAATTTCGTTCTTCTAGGTTAAACCGTTCCTTTGCAGAAACCGTTTTCATGTTTAGGTTTCACTCTGTAATCCTCTATATGGATACATGTAGTTGGAACTCTAAATCAAACAGGGTTTGTTCTAGCTCTTTGAAACTTGGCACAATAATATAGTTCCAAGATCTATCACTATGTTTTGTGTCCTATTGAAGTAGCCCCAAGCAGAGACTGACGAGAATCACTTTCATTCAAAGGGGTTGCCAAGCTTCCAAAAAACGACTAGTTTCCTGAAATCTCAGCATACATTTTTTCACCCAATCTTGATTATACATCCCATTTAATGATCAGTGCTCCAATCCCACTTGACTCACCAAATTTCGTTCTGCTAGGTTTAAACCGTTCCTTTGCAGTAAGCGTTTTCATGTTTAGGTTTCACTCTGTTTTCTCCTATATATATACATGTTTTGGAACTCTAAATCAAACAAGGTTTGTGCTAGCTCTTTTAAAATTGGCACAATAATGTAGTTCCAAGTTCTATCGCTATGGTTTGTGTCCTATTGAAGTAGCCCCAAGCAGAGACTGACGAGAATCACTTTCATTGAAAGGAGTTGCCAAGCTTCCAAAAAACTACGAGTTTCCTGAAATATCAGCAAATATTTTTTCACCCAATCTTGATGATACTTGCAGGTAATGATCACTACACCAATCCCACTTGGCTCTCCAAATTTTGTTCTTCTAGGTTAAACCTTTCCTTTGCAGTAACCGTTTTCATGTTTAGGTTTCACTCTGTTTTCTCCTATATGGATACATGTAGTTGGAACTCTAAATCAAAACGGTTTGTGCTAGCTCTTTGAAACTTGGCACAATAATGCAGTTCCAAGTTCTATCGCTATGGTTTGTGTAGTATTGAAGTAGCCCCAAGCAGAGACTGACGAGAATCACTTTCATTGAAAGGGGTTGCCAACCTTCAAAAAACTACTAGTTTCCTATAATCTCAGCAAACATTTTTTCTCCCAATCTTCATGATACTTGCAGGTAATGATCAGTACACCAATCCTACTTGGCTCACCAAATTTCGTTCTTCTAGGTGAAACCGTTCCTTTGCAGTAACCGTTTTCATGTTTAGGTTTCACTCTGTATTCCTCTATATGGATACATGTAGTTGGAACTCTAAATCAAACACGGTTTGTTCTAGCTCTTTGAAACTTGGCACAATAATGTAGTTCCAAGATCTATCACTGTATTTTGTGTCCTATTGAAGTAGCCCCAAGCAGAGACTGACGAGAATAACTTTCATTCAAAGGGGTTGCCAAGCTTCCAAAAAACTACGAGTTTCCTGAAATCTCAGCAAATATTTTTTCACCCAATCTTGATTATACATCCATTTAATGATCAGTGCACCAATCCCACTTGGCTCACCCAAATTTCGTTCTTCTAGGTTAAACCGTTCCTTTGCAGTAACCGTTTTCATGTTTAGGTTTCACTCTGTTTTCTCCTATATGGATACATGTAGTTGGAACTCTAAATCAAACACGGTTTGTGCTAGCTCTTTTAACTTGGCACAATAATGTAGTTCCAAGTTCTATCGCTATGGTTTGTGTCCTATTGAAGTAGCCCCAAGCAGAGACTGACGAGAATCACTTTCATTGAAAGGGGTTGCCAAGCTTCCAAAAACAACGAGTTTCCGGAAATCTCAGCAAACATTTTTTCACCCAATCTTGATGATACTTGCAGGTAATGTCAGTACACCAATCTTACTTGGCTCACCAAATTTCGTTCTACTAGGTTAAACCGTTCCTTTGCAGTAACTGTTTTCATGTTTAGGTTTTCACTGTATTTTCTCCTATATGGATACATGTATTTGGAACTCTAAATCAAACACGGTTTGTGCTAGCTCTTTGATACTTGGCACAATAATGTAGTTCCAAGTTCTATCGCTATGGTTTGTGTCCTATGGAAGTAGCCCCAAGCAGAGACTGACGAGAATAACTTTCATTCGAAGGCGTTGCCAAGCTACCAAAAAACTACGAGTTTCCTGGAATCTCAGCAAACATTTTTTTCATCCAATCTTGATGATACTTCCATTTAATGATCAGTACACCAATCCCACTTGGCTCACCACATTTCGTTCTTCTAGGTTAAACCGTTCCTTTGCAGTAACCGTTTTCATGTTTAGGTTTCACTCTGTTTTCTCTTATATGGATACATGTAGTTGGAACTCTAAATCAAACACGGTTTGTGCTAGCTGTTTGACACTTGGCACAATAATGTAGTTCCAAGTTCTATCGCTATGGTTTGTGTCCTATTGAAGTAGCCCCAAGCAGAGACTGACGAGAATCACTTTCATTCAAAGGGGTTGCCAAGCGTCCAAAAAACTACGAGTTTCCTGAAATCTCAGCAAACATTTTTGACCCAATCTTGATTATACATCCATTTAATGATCAGTACACCAATCCCACTTGGCTCACCAAATTTCGTTCTTCTAGGTTAAAGCGTTCCTTTGCAGTAACCGTTTTCATGTTTAGGTTTCACTCTGTTTTCTAGTATATATATACATGTTGTTGGAACCCTAAATCAAACACGGTTTGTGCTAATCTTTGAAACTTGGCACAATAATGTAGTTCCAAGTTCTATCGCTATGGTTTGTGTCCTATTGAAGTAGCCCCAAGCAGAAACTGCAGAGAATCACTGTTATTCAAAGGGGTGGCCAAGTATCAAAAAAGTACGAGTTTCCAGAAATCTCAGCAAACATTTTTTCACCCAATCTTGATGATACTTCCATTTAATGATCAGTGCACCAGTCCCACTTGGCTAACCAAATTTCGTTCTTCTAGGTTAAACCGTTCCTTTGCAGTAACCGTTTTCATGTTTAGGTTTCACTATGTTTTCTCCTATATGGATACATGTAGTTGGAACTCTAAATCAAACACGGTTTGTGCTAGCCCTTTGAAACTTGGCACAATAATGTAGTTCCAAGATGTATCACGATGGTTTGTGTCCTATTGAAGTAGCCCCAAGCAGAGACTGACGAGAATCACTTTCATTCAAAGGGGTTGCCAAGCTTCCAAAAAACGACGAGTTTCCTGAAATCTCAGCAAACATTTTTTCACCCAATCTTGATGATACTTGCAGGTAAGGATAAGTACACCAATCCCACTTGGCTCCCCAAATTTCGTTCTTCTAGGTTAAACCGTTCCTTTGCAGTAACCGTTTTCATGTTTAGGTTTCACTCTGTTTTCTCCTATATGGATACATGTAGTTGGAACTCTAAATCAAACACGGTTTGTGCTAGCCCTTTGAAACTTGGCAAAATAATGTAGTTTCAAGTTGTATCGCTGTGGTTTGTGTCCTATCGAAGTGGCCCCAAGCAGAGACTGACGAGAATCACTTTCATTCAAAGGGGTTGCCAAGCTTCCAAAAAACTACGAGTTTCCTGAAATTTCAGCAAAATTTTTTTCACCCAATCTTGATTATACATCCATTTAATGATCAGTACACCAATCCCACTTGGCTCACCACATTTCGTTCTTCTAGGTTAAACCGTCCCTTTGCAGTAACCGTTTTCATGTTTAGGTTTCACTCTGATTTCTCCTCTATGGATACATGTAGTTGGAACTCTAAATCAAACAGGGTTTGTGCTAGCTCTTTGAAACTTGGCACAATAATGTAGTTCCAAGATCTATCGCTATGGTTTGTGTCCTATTGAAGTAGCCCCAAGCAGAGACTGACGAGAATCACTTTCATTCAAAGGGGTTGCCAAGCTTCCAAAAAACTACGAGTTTCCTGAAATCTCAGCAAACATTTTTGACCCAATCTTGATTATACATCCATTTAATGATCAGTACACCAATCCCACTTGGCTCACCAAATTTCGTTCTTCTAGGTTAAACCGTTCCTTTGCAGTAACCGTTTTCATGTTTAGGTTTCACTCTGTTTTCTCCTATATGGATACATGTACTTGGAACTCTAAATCAAACACGGTTTGTGCTAGCTCTTTTAAACTTGGCACAATAATGTAGTTCCAAGTTCTATCGCTATGGTTTGTGTCCTATTGAAGTAGCCCCAAGCAGAGACTGAAGAGAATCACTTGCATTGAAAGGGGTTGCCAAGCTTCCAAAAAACTACGAGTTTCCGGAAATCTCAGCAAACATTTTTTCACCCAATCTTGATGATACTTGCAGGTAATGATCAGTACACCAATCCCACTTGGCTCCCCAAATTTCGTTCTTCCAGGTTAAACCGTTTCTTTGCAGTATCCGTTTTCATGTTTAGGTTTCACTCTGTTTTCTCCTATATATATACATGTAGTTGGAACTCGAAATCAAACACGGTTTGTGCTAGCTCTTTGACACTTGGCACAATAATGTAGTTCCAAGTTCTATCGCTATGGTTTGTGTCCCATTGAAGTAGCCCCAAGCAGAGACTGACGAGAATAACTTTCATTCGAAGGGGTTGCCAAGCTTCCAAAAAACTACGAGTTTCCTGAAATCTCAGCAAACATTTTTTACCCAATCTTGATGATACGTGCAGGTAAGGATCAGTACACCAATCCCACTTGGCTCACCAAATTTCGTTCTTCTAGGTTAAACCGTTCCTTTGCAGTAACCGTTTTCATGTTTAGGTTTCACTGTGTTTTCCCCTATATGGATACATGTATTTGGAACTCTAAATCAAACACGGTTTGTGCTAGCTCTTTGATACTTGGCACAGTAATGTAGTTCCAAGTTCTATCGCTATGGTTTGTGTCCTATTGAAGTAGCCCCAAGCAGAGACTGACGAGAATCACTTTCATTGAAAGGGGTTGCCAATCTTCCAAAGAACTACGTGTTTCCTGAAATCTCAGCCAACCTTTTTTCACCCAATCTTGATGATACTTGCAGGTAAGGATCAGAACACCAATCCCACTTGGCTCACCAAATTTCGTAATTCTAAGTTAAACCATTCCTTTGCAGTAACCGTTTTCATGTTTAGGTTTCACTCTGTTTTCTCCTATATGGATACATGTAGTTGGAACTCTAAATCAAACACGGTTTGTGCTAGCTCTTTGAAACTTCCCACAATAATGTAGTTCCAAGATCTATCGCTATGGTTTGTGTCCTATTGAAGTAGCCCCAAGCAGAGACTGACAGGAATCACTTTCATTGAAAGGGGTTGCCAAGCTTCCAAAAACCGACGAGTTTCCTGAAATCTCAGCAAACATTTTTTCACCCAATCTTGATGATACTTGCAGGTAAGGATCAGTACACCAATCCCACTTGGCTCACCAAATTTCCTTCTTCTAGGTTAAACCGTTCCTTTGCAGTAACCGTTTTCATGTTTAGGTTTCCCTCTGTTTTCTCATATATGGATGCATGTAGTTGGAACTCTAAATCAAACACGGTTTGTGCTAGCCCTTTGAAACTTGGAACAATAATGTAGTTCCAAGTTGTATCGCTGTGGTTTGTGTCCTATTGAAGTGGCCCCAAGCAGAGACTGACGAGAATCACTTTCATTCAAAGGGGTTGCCAACCTTCCAAAAAACTACGAGTTTCCTGACATCTCAGCAAACATTTTTTCACCCAATCTTGATTATACATCCATTTAATGATCAGTACACCAATCCCACTTGGCTCACCACATTTCGTTCTTCTAGGTTAAACCGTTCCTTTGCAGTAACCGTTTTCATGTTTAGGTTTCACTCTGATTTCTCCTATATGGATACATGTAGTTGGAACTCTACATCAAACAGGGTTTGTGCTAGCTCTTTGAAATTGGCACAATAATGTAGTTCCAAGATCTATCGTAATGGTTTGTGTCCTATTGAAGTAGCCCCAAGCAGAGACTGACGAGAATCAATTTCATTAAAAGGGGTTGCCACGCTTCCAAAAAACGACGAGTTTCCTGAAATCTCAGCAAACATTTTTTCACCCAATCTTGATGATACTTCCATTTAATGATCAGTACACCAATCCCACTTGGCTCACCAAATTTTGTTCTTCTACTTTAAACCGTTCCTTTGCAGTAACCGTTTTAATGTTTAGGTTTCACTCTGTTTTCTCCTATATGTATACATGTTTTTGGAACTCTAAATCAAACACGGTTTGTGCTAGCTCTTTGAAACTTGGCACAATAATGTAGTTCCAAGTTCTATCGCTATGGTTTGTGTCCTATTGAAGTAGCCCCAAGCAGAGACTGACGAGAATCACTTTCATTGAAAGGAGTTGCCAAGCTTCCAAAAAACTACGAGTTTCCTGAAATATCAGCAAATATTTTTTCACCCAATCTTGATGATACTTGCAAGTAATGATCACTACACCAATCCCACTTGGCTCTCCAAATTTTGTTCTTCTAGGTTAAACCTTTCCTTTGCAGTAACCGTTTTCATGTTTAGGTTTCACTCTCTTTTCTCCTATATGGATACATGTAGTTGCAACTCTAAATCAAAAACGGTTTGTGCTAGCTCTTTGAAACTTGGCACAATTATGTAGTTCCAAGTTCTATCGCTATGGTTTGTGTAGTATTGAAGTATCCCCAAGCAGAGACTGACGAGAATCACTTTCATTGAAAGGGGTTGCCAACCTTCAAAAAACTACTAGTTTCCTTAAATCTCAGCAAATATTTTTTCTCCCAATCTTCATGATACTTGCAGGTAATGATCAGTACACCAATCCTACTTGGCTCACCAAATTTCGTTCTTCTAGGTTAAACCGTTCCTTTGCAGAAACGGTTTTCATGTTTAGGTTTCACTCTGTTTTCTCCTATATGGATACATGTAGTTGGAACTCTAAATCAAACACGGTTTGTGCTAGCTCTTTGATACTTGGCACAATAATGTAGTTCCAAGTTCTATCGCTATGGTTTGTGTCCTATTGAAGTAGCCCCAAGCAGAGACTGACGAGAATCACATTCATTGAAAGGGGTTGCCAATCTTCCAAAGAACTACGAGTTTCCTGAAATCTCAGCCAACCTTTTTTCACCCAATCTTGATGACACTTGCAGGTAAGGATCAGTACACCAATCCCACTTGGCTCACCAAATTTCGTAATTCTAGGTTAAACCGTTCCTTTGCAGTATACGTTTTCATGTTTAGGTTTCACTCTGTTTTCTCCTATATATATACATGTAGTTGGAACTCGAAATCAAACACGGTTTGTGCTAGCTCTTTGTCACTTGGCACAATAATGTAGTTCCAAGTTCTATCGCTATGGTTTGTGTCCTATTGAAGTAGCCCCAAGCAGAGACTGACGAGAATAACTTTCATTCGAAGGGTTGCCAAGCTTCCAAAAAACTACGAGTTTCCGGAAATCTCAGCAAACATTTTTTCACCCAATCTTGATGATACTTGCAGGTAATGATCAGTACACCAATCTTACTTGGCTGACCAAATTTCGTTCTTCTAGGTTAAACCGTTCCTTTGTAGTAACTGTTTTTATGTTTAGGTTTCACTGTATTTTCTCCTATATGGATACATGTAGTTGGAACTCTAAATCAAACACGGTTTGTGCTAGCTCTTTGATACTTGGCACAATAATGTAGTTCCAAGTTCTATCGCTATGGTTTGTGTCCTATTGAAGTAGCCCCAAGCAGAGACTGACGAGAATAACTTTCATTCGAAGGGGTTGCCAAGCTACCAAAAAACTACGAGTTTCCTGGAATCTCAGCAAACATTTTTTCATCCAATCTTGATGATACTTCCATTTAATGATCAGTACACCAATCCCACTTGGCTCACCAAATTTCGTTCTTCTAGGTTAAACCGTTCCTTTGCAGTAACCGTTTTCATGTTTAGGTTTCACTCTGTTTTCTCCTATGGATACATGTATTTGGAACTCTAAATCAAACACGGTATGTGCTAGCTCTTTTAAACTTGGCACAATAATGTAGTTCCAAGTTCTGTCGCTATGGTTTATGTCCTATTGAAGTAGCCCCAAGCAGAGACTGAAGAGAATCACTTTCATTGAAAGGGGTTGCCAAGCTTCCAAAAAACTACGAGTTTCCGGAAATCTCAGCAAACATTTTTTCACCCAATCTTGATGATACTTGCAGGTAATGATCAGTACACCAATCCCACTTGGCTCACCAAATTTCGTTCTTCTAGGTTAAACCGTTCCTTTGAAGTATCCGTTTTCATGTTTAGGTTTCACTCTGTTTTCTCCTATATATATACATGTTTTTGGAACTCTAAATCAAACACGGTTTGTGCTAGCACTTTGAAACTTTGCACAATAATGTAGTTCCAAGTTCTATCGCTATGGTTTGTGTCCTATTGAAGTAGCCCCAAGCAGAGACTGACGAGAATCACTTTCATTGAAAGGAGTTGCCAAGCTTCCAAAAAACTACGAGTTTCCTGAAATATCAGCAAACATTTTTTCACCCAATCTTGATGATACTTCCATTTAATGATCAGTACACCAGTCCCACTTGGCTAACCAAATTTCGTTCTTCTAGGTTAAACCGTTCCTTTGCAGTAACCGTTTTCATGTTTAGGTTTCACTCCGTTTTCTCCTATATGGATACATGTAGTTGGAACTCTAAATCAAACACGGTTTGTGCTAGCTCTTCGACACTTGGCACAATAATGTAGTTCCAAGGTCTATCACTATGGTTTGTGTCCTATTGAAGTAGCTCCATGCAGAGACTGACGAGAATCACTTTCATTGAAAGGGGTTGCCAAGCTTCCAAAAAACTACGAGTTTCCAGAAATCTCAGCAAACATTTTTTCTCCCAATCTTGATGATACTTGCAGGTAATGATCAGTACACCAATCCTACTTTGCTCACCGAATTTCGTTCTTCTAGGTTAAACCGTTCCTTTGCAGTAATCTTTTTCATGTTTCGGTTTCACTCTGTATTCCTCTATATGGATACATGTAGTTGGAACTCTAAATCAAACACGGTTTGTTCTAGCTCTTTGAAACTTGGCACAATAATGTAGTTCCAAGATCTATCACTATGGTTTGTGTCCTATTGAAATAGCCCCAAGCAGAGACTGACGAGAATCACTTTCATTCAAAGGGGTTGCCAAGCATCCAAAAAACGAGGAGTTTCCTGAAATCTCAGCAAACATTTTTTCACCCAATCTTGATGATACTTGCAGGTAAGGATAAGTACACCAATCCCACTTGGCTCACCAAATTTTGTTCTTCTAGGTTAAACCGTTCCTTTGCAGTATCCGTTTTCATGTTTAGGTTTCACTCTGTTTTCTAGTATATATATACATGTTTTTGGAACCCTAAATCAAACACGGTTTGTGCTAGCTCTTTGAAACTTGGCACAATAATGTAGTTCCAAGTTCTATCACTATGGTTTGTGTCCTATTGACGTAGCCCCAAGCAGAGACTGACGAGAATCACTTTCATTCAAAGGGGTTGCCAAGCATCCAAAAAACGACGAGTTTCCTGAAATCTCAGCAAACATTTTTTCACCCAATCTTGATGATACTTGCAGGTAAGGATAAGTACACCAATCCCACTTGGCTCACCAAATTTCGTTCTTCTAGGTTAAACCGTTCCTTTGCAGTATCCGTTTTCATGTTTAGGTTTCACTCTGTTTTCTAGTATATATATACATGTTGTTGGAACCCTAAATCAAACACGGTTTGTGCTAGCTCTTTGAAACGTGGCACAATAATGTAGTTCCAAGTTCTATCACTATGGTTTGTGTCCTATTGACGTAGCCCCAAGCAGAGACTGACGAGAATCACTTTCATTCAAAGGGGTTGCCAAGCATCCAAAAAACGACGAGTTTCCTGAAATCTCAGCAAACATTTTTTCACCCAATCTTGATGATACTTGCAGGTAAGGATATGTACACCAATCCCACTTGGCTCACCAAATTTCGTTCTTCTAGGTTAAACCGTTCCTTTGCAGTATCCGTTTTCATGTTTAGGTTTCACTCTGTTTTCTAGTATATATATACATGTTGTTGGAACCCTAAATCAAACACGGTTTGTGCTAGCTCTTTGAAACGTGGCACAATAATGTAGTTCCAAGTTCTATCGCTATGGTTTGTGTCCTATTGAAGTAGCCCCAAGCAGAAACTGCAGAGAATCACTGATATCCAAAGGGGTGGCCAAGTATCCAAAAAAGTACGAGTTTCCAGAAATGTCAGCAAACATTTTTTCACCCAATCTTGATGATACTTCCATTTAATGATAAGTACACCAGTCCCACTTGGCTAACCAAATTTCGTTCCTCTAGGTTAAACCGTTCCTTTGCAGTAACCGTTTTCATGTTTAGGTTTCACTCTGTTTTCTCCTATATGTATACATGTTTTTGGAACTCTAAATCAAACACGGTTTGTGCTAGCTCTTTGAAACTTGGCACAATAATGTAGTTCCAAGTTCTATCGCTATGGTTTGTGTCCTATTGAAGTAGCCCCAAGCAGAGACTGACGAGAATCACTTTCATTGAAAGGAGTTGCCAAGCTTCCAAAAAACTACGAGTTTCCTGAAATATCAGCAAATATTTTTTCACCCAATCTTGATGATACTTGCAAGTAATGATCACTACACCAATCCCACTTGGCTCTCCAAATTTTGTTCTTCTAGGTTAAACCTTTCCTTTGCAGTAACCGTTTTCATGTTTAGGTTTCACTCTCTTTTCTCCTATATGGATACATGTAGTTGCAACTCTAAATCAAAAACGGTTTGTGCTAGCTCTTTGAAACTTGGCACAATTATGTAGTTCCAAGTTCTATCGCTATGGTTTGTGTAGTATTGAAGTAGCCCCAAGCAGAGACTGACGAGAATCACTTTCATTGAAAGGGGTTGCCAACCTTCAAAAAACTACTAGTTTCCTTAAATCTCAGCAAATATTTTTTCTCCCAATCTTCATGATACTTGCAGGTAATGATCAGTACACCAATCCTACTTGGCTCACCAAATTTCGTTCTTCTAGGTTAAACCGTTCCTTTGCAGAAACGGTTTTCATGTTTAGGTTTCACTCTGTTTTCTCCTATATGGATACATGTAGTTGGAACTCTAAATCAAACACGGTTTGTGCTAGCTCTTTGATACTTGGCACAATAATGTAGTTCCAAGTTCTATCGCTATGGTTTGTGTCCTATTGAAGTAGCCCCAAGCAGAGACTGACGAGAATCACATTCATTGAAAGGGGTTGCCAATCTTCCAAAGAACTACGAGTTTCCTGAAATCTCAGCCAACCTTTTTTCACCCAATCTTGATGACACTTGCAGGTAAGGATCAGTACACCAATCCCACTTGGCTCACCAAATTTCGTAATTCTAGGTTAAACCGTTCCTTTGCAGTATACGTTTTCATGTTTAGGTTTCACTCTGTTTTCTCCTATATATATACATGTAGTTGGAACTCGAAATCAAACACGGTTTGTGCTAGCTCTTTGTCACTTGGCACAATAATGTAGTTCCAAGTTCTATCGCTATGGTTTGTGTCCTATTGAAGTAGCCCCAAGCAGAGACTGACGAGAATAACTTTCATTCGAAGGGTTGCCAAGCTTCCAAAAAACTACGAGTTTCCGGAAATCTCAGCAAACATTTTTTCACCCAATCTTGATGATACTTGCAGGTAATGATCAGTACACCAATCTTACTTGGCTGACCAAATTTCGTTCTTCTAGGTTAAACCGTTCCTTTGCAGTAACTGTTTTTATGTTTAGGTTTCACTGTATTTTCTCCTATATGGATACATGTAGTTGGAACTCTAAATCAAACACGGTTTGTGCTAGCTCTTTGATACTTGGCACAATAATGTAGTTCCAAGTTCTATCGCTATGGTTTGTGTCCTATTGAAGTAGCCCCAAGCAGAGACTGACGAGAATAACTTTCATTCGAAGGGGTTGCCAAGCTACCAAAAAACTACGAGTTTCCTGGAATCTCAGCAAACATTTTTTCATCCAATCTTGATGATACTTCCATTTAATGATCAGTACACCAATCCCACTTGGCTCACCAAATTTCGTTCTTCTAGGTTAAACCGTTCCTTTGCAGTAACCGTTTTCATGTTTAGGTTTCACTCTGTTTTCTCCTATGGATACATGTATTTGGAACTCTAAATCAAACACGGTATGTGCTAGCTCTTTTAAACTTGGCACAATAATGTAGTTCCAAGTTCTGTCGCTATGGTTTATGTCCTATTGAAGTAGCCCCAAGCAGAGACTGAAGAGAATCACTTTCATTGAAAGGGGTTGCCAAGCTTCCAAAAAACTACGAGTTTCCGGAAATCTCAGCAAACATTTTTTCACCCAATCTTGATGATACTTGCAGGTAATGATCAGTACACCAATCCCACTTGGCTCACCAAATTTCGTTCTTCTAGGTTAAACCGTTCCTTTGAAGTATCCGTTTTCATGTTTAGGTTTCACTCTGTTTTCTCCTATATATATACATGTTTTGGAACTCTAAATCAAACACGGTTTGTGCTAGCACTTTGAAACTTTGCACAATAATGTAGTTCCAAGTTCTATCGCTATGGTTTGTGTCCTATTGAAGTAGCCCCAAGCAGAGACTGACGAGAATCACTTTCATTGAAAGGAGTTGCCAAGCTTCCAAAAAACTACGAGTTTCCTGAAATATCAGCAAACATTTTTTCACCCAATCTTGATGATACTTCCATTTAATGATCAGTACACCAGTCCCACTTGGCTAACCAAATTTCGTTCTTCTAGGTTAAACCGTTCCTTTGCAGTAACCGTTTTCATGTTTAGGTTTCACTCCGTTTTCTCCTATATGGATACATGTAGTTGGAACTCTAAATCAAACACGTTTTGTGCTAGCTCTTCGACACTTGGCACAATAATGTAGTTCCAAGGTCTATCACTATGGTTTGTGTCCTATTGAAGTAGCTCCATGCAGAGACTGACGAGAATCACTTTCATTGAAAGGGGTTGCCAAGCTTCCAAAAAACTACGAGTTTCCAGAAATCTCAGCAAACATTTTTTCTCCCAATCTTGATGATACTTGCAGGTAATGATCAGTACACCAATCCTACTTTGCTCACCGAATTTCGTTCTTCTAGGTTAAACCGTTCCTTTGCAGTAATCTTTTTCATGTTTCGGTTTCACTCTGTATTCCTCTATATGGATACATGTAGTTGGAACTCTAAATCAAACACGGTTTGTTCTAGCTCTTTGAAACTTGGCACAATAATGTAGTTCCAAGATCTATCACTATGGTTTGTGTCCTATTGAAATAGCCCCAAGCAGAGACTGACGAGAATCACTTTCATTCAAAGGGGTTGCCAAGCATCCAAAAAACGAGGAGTTTCCTGAAATCTCAGCAAACATTTTTTCACCCAATCTTGATGATACTTGCAGGTAAGGATAAGTACACCAATCCCACTTGGCTCACCAAATTTTGTTCTTCTAGGTTAAACCGTTCCTTTGCAGTATCCGTTTTCATGTTTAGGTTTCACTCTGTTTTCTAGTATATATATACATGTTTTTGGAACCCTAAATCAAACACGGTTTGTGCTAGCTCTTTGAAACTTGGCACAATAATGTAGTTCCAAGTTCTATCACTATGGTTTGTGTCCTATTGACGTAGCCCCAAGCAGAGACTGACGAGAATCACTTTCATTCAAAGGGGTTGCCAAGCATCCAAAAAACGACGAGTTTCCTGAAATCTCAGCAAACATTTTTTCACCCAATCTTGATGATACTTGCAGGTAAGGATAAGTACACCAATCCCACTTGGCTCACCAAATTTCGTTCTTCTAGGTTAAACCGTTCCTTTGCAGTATCCGTTTTC